>NW_021634458.1:0-70315 GCF_004799145.2 Neltuma alba | reverse complement strand
CAACAGATTCCGACTAGTGCCTCAAACTTACAATATATGTCCATAAACAGACACGCTGTCGAAGCATTCCAGACATAAACAAGGGACCAAACTGGAACCAATAAGTTAAAATGCACGTAATCCATGATCGGAAGACATTCATTCAGAGAACCACAGGCAAGCATTTATTCATACCTTCCAAAACTTTATGGTTTTGTCATTTGTGGATAGAAGAAACAGGGCACCATTAGCGGATTGGCACCATCTAATTTTGTTGATCTTCTCTTCTATTTCCAAGCTCTTAAGATAGTCAAACTGGCACAAAGAAATGATAATACATTAATATTAACACTTGTGAGCAGGGGGCATTGGAAAAGCCTTAACTAGCGAAGGATATTTACCTCAGGTTCATGACTCTGAAACTCTGTTTTGTAACGAAATTCAGGATGCCTACTTAGAGGATAGTCCATCCTCTCCAAATCCTGTCTTGATCCACCGTGCTGTATGGTACCGTGCACATAAATATTAAAATATTCAAGTACATAACATCAAGTTTTAATGCCATGGTCATGGAAACTAACGGAACTGAAAATCAGACTTACATCTTTTGTATCAGTTCTCTCAAAGAGAACAACCCGACCACCACGATCACCAGTTGCTAGATGGTCGCCAGACTTGTCAAATTCAATAGCAGAAATTATGTCCACTGAAAAGTTAAAATCAGCCACACACTCAGGTCTGACATTATCGAGCGCAAGCAACAAAAGCTAAAATAGGTCTGCCTATCACCCTGTATCAGTATTTTGTCGGGGAAAAAAAATTCTGTACCAGAAGATTACCAAACTCTGTTGATGGTGTCCAAATGTATAGAGTTTGTCCTATATAGAAACCCTAAATCCCAAAAGCCCCATCAACAATCATTCTATTCCTTATAAACCATGAACTACATCTCAGTTAATGTTTGACAAGAACAGTGTCTTTTCTGCACCTTGAACCATCCTTAGTAAAGTAGAGAGACTACAAAAACTTCCAATTATACCCCAGTATAAAATAAATTATCCTTAGTAAAGTAGAGAGACTACAACACACTTCCAATTATACCCCAGTATAAAATAAATTTAAACAGCTCACATAAATTTAAGCATCAAATATCCTTAGCTCTCTTATACCCTGACCAAAAGTGTCTGGACTTTCCATCTATATTGATAAAAAATTTAGTTTTTTTTTTAATTGTCCAATGAGTTCTTCTTTACGAACTACAGCCTTGCCCCTCTTCAACACAAAGAGTAACTGAAAGAAAAATAACGATTGAATTCTATACAAGTTTACTGCTCTCATCCACAAAATCTGAGAGTTTACTTATGGCATTCCAGATAAGCACACACATCAATGCAGTATTTTGTTATCGTTTCTACTCCCACGAACTAAATACAGTTACTCAGTTCATTAGAAAAAATAGAATTTAACGAGGAGTTCAAATTCCTAATGGTAGCTAAAGGTTCTTGCTTCAACTATCATTCTATTTACGTGTCAGATAACCACAGCTCCAGCCTACAGCCATCTGGAGTCTGAATTAAGAGACAGCCAGTCGAGGACAATGTTTCCCAGCCATGAAGCATATTAGTGGTTGCACCAAAAATTGAATAAGGATAAATCTAAATAGAAAGAAGACATGGTGTTGAGTCAACATTATAACACGTAGTTTAGTGCAGCCACCCAGATGCACCTTCTCACTCTCCTTCCCTTAGTACACCGTATTGCGTACTCTTAATGATAACTTGGCAAAATCCGAATGAGAAGGAGAACTCAATAGATAAAAGACATATAGAATAACGAAGATCTTGTCACAGGACACAAAGTCTCATGGAAACATCCAGACAAACTAAAGAAGCCAATTAACGGCAACAGAAGTGAAGTGCTCGTAACACAAGCACGAGCTGAAAACACAAGACGATAAACACCATTAAGTCTTACATATGTTAGCTCCACACGCAATCATTCAAATCCAGTAAATCCGTAATGCAAGACAACCTTGACGAAGGCAACTATGTAATATATAAAGACCTTCGGGTCACAGTTGAAAAAAAAACCCACTCAGGAAACCCACTACTCTACCCAAATCAAAAAAAGACCAACAAACAGACAATGATTACACCACGACCCACGAGCCGATACATGCATCCCCAGAAGCCGAAACAACAAGTGACTGACGAGGCACGACCAGAAATAGATCGAAATCACGCGACCGAACCCTAATCCCAACATAGACACACTACATCAACTGGATCCAACCAGTCACAACACAAACACGTCTCCTCAATACAGCATATTTTTGCAATTACCTTCCTGAACTTCTTCGCCGGCCGTACGTTCGCCGAAAACCTGAGAGAATTTCCACTCCAGCGGTTGCGTTGGACCCGCCGGAGCTGCGACTACCTCATCGCCACCGTTCATTTCCCGGGAAAACGAATCAACGGCCCCCGAAAACACGACGGAATCAGCCAATCTGATCACTGCATCGAAGATCGCTTTCTATGCTTACAAGATCATAGCTTCAAAGTCCCATCCATATCCATAACAAACAAACAAAAATTTATATCATCAATAATCAAAAAATTAAAAAAAAAATTCTCTTTTTTTCACAGCCTTCTTTGGATTTCCAGTTGAACCATTGGAACGCACAAAAGACCAAAACTTCTCTCTCTTTCTCCTCCTACAACAATCCTCTATCCAAGATTTTCTCTCTCTAAAAGGAGAAAATTGGGATTTCCAGATTATAATGACTGAGCAAGCCGTTCCTTGGCGCTGGAGAGGCACTACACACAAACAATCACAATTCCACACACAGACACACACACACTTCCCTGTCCACTCCCTCTCAATAATACGCTTCTCTTTGTTTTTTTCGCATGAAATCATATAATTTCCTCGTCTATGCTAACCTCACCTGCCTGTCACGCAATTAGATGAATCACGCATCTTGATTGGAACACGTTTTGGACATTATCCCCTTTTCTTCGGGCTGTGATGGCTGTGTGGCACAATCATGTGACGTTAAGAATAATTTAGATGGTCACTAAATTATTGATTAATTAAATTAAGAACTTTGTAAAAGGAATTGAAATTGTCTTAAAGATAAAAAGGTGAGGTGAGACCGTCTCAAATGACTTATATGTCCTTGCCTTTTTTCCTTTTAAGATATTTCCCGAGGGGTAAATGAGAACAATAACATGATCCAGCGGCTGAGATTTTGTAGAAAAGAATTATCCTTAGACGGATATATTCTATATCAAGTCTGAATTTTTTGTAACTAAGCAAGTTATATCATTCATAATTTTAAATAAAATATCTAGTCATAAATTTTATATTTCATATTAATTTGATATTAATGTTTAAATTTAAATATTATTACTTCCAATCCTAAATATAAATTGCACTACGAATTTATATTTAGGACGAAGATAATATATGGTTTTGGATTCTCAAGAAAGTAAATAACATGTTATGGTGTTGAAAACCTTACAAAAGTTAATAATTAAAATATTAATAATTTAGGAAATTGATGAAAACATCAAGAATGTCTAAAAACTTAGCTTCTTTAATTAACAGCTATAATTCTATTTCAATTATATGCAGCACATCTTCAGCTACGTTCAAATATTTTTTTCCTTTAAGCATAGTTGATGATAAATTTTGCATATTGGTAAAGAAGAGTTACAAACAAGTCTTTAAGTAAATTTCAAATACCTTTTAGCAATAAATTTTGTAACAGAAAAATTTTAGTAATCTTTTCAAAAATATAAAAAATAAATATAAATTTGCGAGAAGTATTGTTTTCATCCAGATGATTAAATCTTCAATTTGATCATCCAAAGTCCAAGCTCTAACTATATACTACCTCATGTTCTGATTATAAGATTTTGTTTATAGATTACAAACAAAATCTTATAATTAAGATCAGGAATAGTATATATTAATAATAAAAATAAAATAAAAACAACATGTGATATTTAGTAGAAGTTGATGGCAAGTTCCATTAATGCTATTAATGAAAGAGGCTCGCACATGCATTGTCTCCATTTTTCCTTTTTTGGCCTCAGTCTCTTTTTTCCTTCATTCAAAGTGTGTAAATAATTTATATCACGGATCGGGATCAGGACAGGCCCATTCCAGTTCTGTCCGATGAACAGTAATGGGATAGATTTTTGTCCCATGTCTTGTCCCATCCTGATGTTGTTTTGGTCCCGGTCAAAACGGGACGGATCCGGGACATACTGATGTATTCTTTTTAAATTTTTTTATTTTCTAATAAAATCTGATTTTTTTTTAATTATAGTTGTTTGGGCTTAGGCCTTATAAAAATATCTTTTTATTTTTTTTATTTGTTTGGGCACCTTTAAATAAAAGTCCAAAATATTACATATAACAGTCATTAAAAACTCTAAAAAAGCTTTTAACACAATAAAAACTTACTAAAAATTCTAATTATCAATAGTCTCAAATCATCAACAAATATAAAAGCTCTAAATATATATATCCATAGTTCCATACAACAATCTCAAATCTTAAAAAAATATGAAAAAAATGATATTATATAAATAGGATAAAAATAAAAAAAGGAACTGGGATGGGACCCCGTCCCGTGTCCTGTCCTGATCCCTTTTTTGTCCCGTCTCGAAAAATTTCGAGACGAGTCCATCCCGTCCTAATAAGGCCGGGACCGGAACAGGCCGACCGGGAGGGGCCGGGCTTGAATACCCCTAATAATATAAAGATTAGTGATAGACTCTTATCTGTTGCACAGTTCACATAATATTCTTTGATGGAGTTTTAAGCCTAAGTAAAGTGTTAATATGATTGCATGCGTGTGTGTAAGAACCAAGACATTTGATTGAAAGTTAGATTAACCTTCTTGGAAGTCAAATTAAAACTTGGTGCTTAACATCACAGTATGCGGTCACATAGCCTATAATATATAAATACACATATAATTTATTGTTCAACTTTTAATTTTCATTTGAGCAAATTTAGTTAAAAGAAGTTGGTCATCTTAATATTTTAAGAAAGATTAGTCTCTATTATTAAAAATATTCCTGGTATTTAAAAAAGTGTATGATTTAATAGCTAGGAAAAAAAATAAATGACCTAGAAAATACAAAAGCGAGCATCAGTGAGGCACCACACCACCCAAACTTGTGCAGGATCAAGACTTTTTTTTTTTTTTGGACAGAGTGCAGGATCAAAGACTTGATTGCGATAGATGATGTTTCTTTTACAATTGCATGACACTTTTTTTAATAAATAAATAAATGAACACGTCCTCTTTAGTCTTTTTTTCCTTCCCCAAGTTGCAAGAAAAAGTACTCAAGTCATTATGAACTTTAGTAGATTTGCCAAGGGAATAAAGCTTCATTATTAATTATTTAAGTAAACCATTGCCGTGAATTTACTATTAATATTATTATTAATTTTTTATATAAAAACTAGATAATTAATTTTAAAAATTAAAAATATTAGTTATGTCAGCTATTTTTAAAAATATGTATTGATTTTTCTAAAGCATCCTCTTTAATACTACATCCGATCCTTAATATAAGAGCTAATTTAACTTTTAATTTAGTTCTAAATATAAAGCCTCAATTCACTTTGTTTATCATATTTAATCATTTTTTCAAAGTAGTCATTATAGTAGTTGTACATGTTAAATATTCTATTAGATAGTAATCATAGCTAATACATAGCAAGGGTGTTCTAAAGAAAACAACACATATTTATTACAAATAACTACTCCACTGGTTTTTAATATAATACCCATTTAACTAATTTGATTAGATTAAAAAAGTTAGATAAGTTAGTTAACTATAAGATATGTGACATGTTTTTCCTAAAAATATCATAATCATCTTTCTTAATACCCCCTCTTCCTCTTTTACTTAATTGTGGTTAAGAGAGTATCCATAGGGGTAATTTAGAGAAAATTGATAAATATGAAAAATAGGTGTTATATTTAGAACCAAAACCAACTCAATAATTGGGTTTTATATTAATGAACGGAAGACTAAGTTGACAAATTTTCTTAATTTATTCAAACTAGTCAACTAGCTCTTATATTAAAAGACCGGAGATAATATCATTTTGTATTGAAATTACTCTTTAATAGAAACCTCCCTGTTACGTGCACTCAATAGGAATAGTTCAGGAAAAAATTTATAAATTTTAAAAATAAAATAAATTGAAATTTTATGTTTAGGATTAAAACAAATTTTTCTAAAACCCAAGTAGCCCCTATATTTATAATATTAAATTAAATCTCCTAACCAACTCTTATACTGGGATTCGATTTATTAGCTTTCCTGCCGGTAAATCACAAAGTTATTGACACTAATGAGATGATTTTTCTTCTTAAGTCAAAATGCCGTTCAGATATTTTAATTTTTTTCAAGTGTTATGAAGAAGGTGAGGAAATTTTCCTCATTCTTATCCAAACATATCGTATCAAGGACGGACTTATTGTTAAATTAATTAGAGCGCAAATCAATATTATCTGAAGTATGAAACGTTCTACGCTCAAATTGATGTTATTATTATGCCTACTCTACAGGCATGCAAGACTAAATTCATATTATAAGACTTAATTAATTAATTTAAAAATTAAAAAATTATTAAATTACTTAATTGGGGTACGTGTTACATATTTTTTTAAAATTATTTGTATCGTTACTTTATATATCAATTATAAATGAAGCAAATTAGTTTTCAAAAATTAATAAATATAAATACTTTAAAGTAATTTAATAAATTTTTTAATATTTTTAAATTAATTAATTAAATATTATATTAAGAACCAGAAATAATAACTAGAATAATTTAATGACTTAGCATCACGCGATTCTTTACCTGTACGAAAGTTTTTTGCTCAAAAAACAAAAAAAAAACCTTGTGCGAGAGTTTAATAATAATAATGTTAAATAAAGATGTTGGATGGGGAAAAAAAAAAGGCAAACAAGATTAGGTACAATTTTAGCCTGATTTTATTTTTTGGATGTAATTTTGACTGGATACACCATATATATATAACAATTTATTTTTTTTGCCAGTCGTTTTTTATTTTAAATTTAATAGGCTTACCTTTTTGTAATTTATTAATTAAACAAAATATCTTTTAAATTTCAATACTTATATATCTATTAAATTTTAGCAGACATAACTGTTTAATTCCCTATGCAATGGGAGACATTATGTCACTAACATTACAAACTACTCCACCATGTGTTTTGAAATTTCTTGACAATGTCAATATCAATATCTTAATTACGTCACATTTTGGTCCAACAAATATGCCAGATAATTTAACGTAAGAGTCATTTAAAAATAGCTCCCATTGTATTCTCACTTTTTTTGACCCAGGGAAAAAAAAATCTTACCCTAGCTTTTTACTAATATTTTCTAAATGTATAATGACTTTGTGTGATAACAAAATATTCAAATTATATCAAATAATGTTTTGTGGATTTTAATTACAATATTGATGTGATATTTTTGTTGGTGAACACTTTCTTCAATCCTAAAGAAAAAAGCTAATTGGGAAGGGTTTGTTTTGGTTTTAATTGTAAGATTTAAATTCATTTTGTTTTTTCAAATTATCCCTGTAAATTGCACATGGGGTTTTTTTTTTTATTTTATAGTATGAGGTAATTTTCTTTACAAATGATTAAAGGAAATATCCTGAGAAACCAATACTGTGAGTTAGGATCCTATATCTAAACTAAAAGCAAATATCTAAATTAAATTTTTATACTACCTTCAATTCTAAATATAATAACTAGTTGAAAAATTGAATTTGATTCTAAATATAAAACCTCAATAAATTTTGTCTCTCAAATCTATTATGTTTTTTTCAAAATATCTTATTGATTATAACTTATAAGAAGTCTTTGTAAGGAAGTAGTTTTAATGTACATGATTAAATATGGTACTTTAGAGAAATCAACACATATTTGTTACACGTAACCAATTTAACTATTTTTTTTAATTTTTTAAGTTAGTTATTTAGTTTTTATGTTAAAGACGAATCAGACTCAAATAATTACAAGATAGTTGGAACACATGGGATTAGAGAAAGAGGAAGCTGGAGAGAGAGATTGCTTAGAAGGAGGACATGTTCCCTAAAGTGAAGAGTTAAGTTTTCATGTCGAATGAACAAAAGCTTTCTTGGAATTGACCAAACACCTCCCTTTGTGTAGGGTATATGGTCTTCTTTTATTTCACACTCACATGCCTCCCACCTCTCCAATCATTAAACCCCCCCCCCCCAAAAAAAATCGGTGCCCTCAAAAAACCACTGCATATATAAAAATATCTAGAAAATTCTTATTTCAAGTGTCGAGTTGGAAAAAAAAACTAATAAAAATAGTTTGGCCTTTTTAATAAAAAAACTAAAGAAAATTCTTATGAAGACACCGACTTATTATTGGAAGTGTGCTAGTTTAAATTTTATTACTTTACAATATAGCGTTGATGATTTAGTACAGTCTAAGATACATTCGTCTTTGTTCATGATATAAAAGGTGCCAAGATTGTTTCTTTCAATAATGCAACAAGAAGAGCTTAGTTGAAGGATGTTGCCTGGACATTGTTTGAAGCCGTCCATGACCATCAAATGATTCAAACAATTTGGTTTCTAAAACGGAGTAAAAAGTTAAGGAGAATTACAATAAAGCCTCAAACAAAGAATATAATTATCAAAAAATCTCAGTAACAAAAGAATAACTTGTAATAACAAGTTTCATAATACTCTTCCGGTTAATATAAAATCCATTTAACTAATTTGATTAAATTAAGGAAGTTAGGTAAGTTAGTTAATTATAAGAAAAGTGACACATTTTTGCTAAAACACCATAATCATCTTTCTTAATACCCAATCTCCCTCTTCTCCTTGATTATGGTTGAGGGTGTATCTATAGGGGTAATTTAGAGAACATTGATAAATATGATAAATGAGTCTTATATTTATGACCAAAACCAACTCAACAATTAGGTCATATATTAAGGACCGAAGGAGTAATAAATGATAACTACTCACTTATCATCAGAACTTACCAGTAATTTTTTTTAGAATCTCATTGTAATTTTTTCAAAAAAAGGTTACTGCATTAGGATTTTCACTGTGACTTCTGACGACTGTGGAACCCGTTTAAATGTCATATGGATTAAATTTGTGATGTTGATTATTTTGCAATGATCGGAAAATTGGGTTGGTTGTGGAGAAGCGTTGCCATATTTATTTTCCTTTGGTACATATCTTATACTACCATGATGTTTGTTGTAGATGTATGCTTAGATGAATGTTTGGAATCCGTTGAACTTCATGAATTTGTGGATGGTGGATGCAAGAGTAGGTTATCGTTGAAGGATAAGTTTCTTACGTGTTAGTTTAGGATACCAAAAAGGGTCAAATGTAATTGCTTATTAATACTACCTCCGGTCCTAATTATAAGAGCCAGTTGACTAATTTGAGGAGATTAAGAAAATAAGTTGAATTAGTTATTTGTCCTCAATAAGTGTTGTTTTTCCTAAAATATCCTTACTAATCAAGTGTATTGACTAGAACTATCATTGTTAGAAGAGTTACTTTGGAATAAAATATATAAATATAAGAGACAAAGTAGATTGAGGTCTTATATTTAAGACCAAAATAAAAGTCAAACATGATCTTATATTAAGGACCGGAAGTAGTAATAACCTTGGTTTTTTTTTAATATACATATATATATATGTTTACACAATTGTTGCCCTTTTATAAGTAACCTGAGGTTAGTCATGGAAGCATAGGAGCCTGGATTTTAAAAGCTTCTGGAAATGATTTTTGATCTTGAGAATCTGTGATTTTGTGAATCTCTTCCATTTTACTTTGTCTGATTTGTTTGTGAATTTGGTGCATTTTAAAGATGTTACAAAAACTTGGTGCCTATTTGAATCCACGTTTCAATAGTGGCTAGGCAGCTTTTATAACTTCAAAGTACGTTGCACATGTTATGGGATGTTTGGATAGGTTTTTAGGATATTTGATTTATGGGTCACAATCTGCCAAAAAAATAACTAAATAAGAAGGCAAAATCGCAAAAGTAGCTTGTAGGTGCCTATTAATCGTGTTTTTGGGCTGTGTGCGTTTTGACTTTTGTTTTTACCCTTTATGCCCCTGCCTATCGGTGTGTTATCTAATTATATAACATGCATTTTGCTTTCTTTTTAAAAGGCAACCCCTTAAAATGAGATTGGACTTGATATCCATGCAAAATTTGAATGTGAAATTTCACAGTTAGGTAGTATTATTTGATTTAAAAATTTACAGTATTTCTAATTTAAATATATTATATTCATTAAATATAAGTTTTTGCTATTATGATAATTTAAAATTATTATATTTTTTAAATTCATATTTTTAATTATTTAATAAAATTTATACCTATCTTAGTTGCTCTACAAACTAAACTTAGTTATCCAACTATAATCTAAACAATTTTTCTAGTTTACAAACTAACTTTCATAAAAATCAATTCAAACATAAGTCACATTATCCAATCTAACTTTTATCTAATCTTAAATAGAGCCTGAGTCAATTTTTCGGTTAGAATTTTGTTTGACCTGAAGGGTTTTTTTCAGAACAAAACTTCGTCAATTATCATCTTTGTTATTCTTGAGCCGCAGTCACAAAAGTTACATGTTATCAAAGTTATTGGTTAAATTTTTCAGAAAAAAATGCTGATGGCAAGCCTATTTGAGGGAGATATTGTTAGGCTATCCTGTCAAAACCCCTTTTTTGGGTACCGGAGAAGACAAAACCTTTTTGGGGGGGGGGGGGGGAACCAATTGGATTGCAAGGCCATAACATCTTTCTGCACCAGGGTCCTAGTACATTGGGAAACCGTATTATCCTATCGAAATTTGTTTTGCTTAGGACATTGGGGGGGAAAAGACATTGTTGAAAGCTTGTAATGTGTGAAAGCTGAAAATGGGACTGACTCCGACTGCAGTATGTGAGAGCTAATAGATCGGCATTCAAAAGCAATATTCTTAGAATGTCTAAGTAAATTCAAATTTGATGTAAAATTTTTTACAAAGAATAAATTAAGCTCAATAATACTTCTTCCAGTCTTTAATATAAAAGCTAGTTGATAGTTGGATTTAATTTTAAATATGAGATCTTAGTTCACTTTGTCTTTTATCTTTTTTGAAAATATTCTTGTTAATTGTAAAGGCTCCTATTCAATATATATAATTAAAAATGATAGTTTAGAAAAACCAACACAAATTTGTGACAAATAATTAACTTAAATAATTTTTTTTAATATTTTAAAATTGGTTATTTAAGTACATAGCATATAATAAAATGGGAGGACAGAATGTCCTTATACTTCACGCATTTTATAGCTTCGCTCACATCTCAGGATATCACTGTGCTTATTATTATTTTTTTCTCCACACTGTTCCACAGGAATAAAAAAGATGTTGAAGCACGGACACTCTAAGAAACCGACCCGGAGCATCATCAAATACCGGATACTGTTTTTGCCACAGGAATAGAATGAAATAGTCAATTGCTGTTATTGCTATAGTTTTACTCTAATACCAGATACCGGATGTAAGCAATAGCACAAAAGTGGCAGACCCATATAATAACGGTTGCACATGAGATGACTACTGACCAAGACCAGAATGTTTAATGAATGAATGAATGAATTATTCCAACAGAGAGGATGCCACCAGAACAACTGCTGCGAATGCTGCTTCTCTTGACCTCAACCTTATATTGTCCATGTCATAAAAAATAATCCAAGGGAAATATGGCATACGTAGTAGATATAGAACGATCAAAATTGAACTCTGCCTCGCCTACTATAAAAAACGTGTGGGGCAGGATTTCAGTTCAGCTCTCAAGTTTTTTTTGCCAACTTCGATTGTATGAGTTTGTCCAAAATCGGAGGCTCCAGAGGTATCGGATCAAGACACCGCTCTGCAGCAGCAACAATAACCTGCGCCCCCAAAATGACAAGAGATATAGATGCAGACACAGAAAGGAGGATAGAGTGATCAGTTCACAAAAAATTACCCAATGTGAAAAAAAAGAGATGGAGGGCACCTAGAGGACATTTAATTACGCTAAAAACTAGAATCTAGTGTAGGATTATTTTTCCAACCTCATCAAGCAAGAAGTCCATAGCAGCTTCATCTTCAACAACTTCTCTTAAAGGAGTCCTTAAGAACTGGGTATCTAACTGAATTTGCTGAAATCCACTCCGGTTTAAAGTTTGGAGTCGGACAAATTCCTGCAGACTTTTAAGGCACAGTTTAACTATGGTGGTAATAACGGATCCCTGTAGTTTGTGAGCAAACTCAGTATGAGATGGTTTGGAACCTGTTAGTTAAATTTTAAATCACCTCAACTACACAATCAATACCTGTGTATATTCTACTTTAGAGAAAATTTCAACTTTCTGTTTAAATAGTTTCGCCAGATGTGTTTCCAAAAGCTGGCTTCTTGCCCTCTGGGTATTTGACCGAATTAATTTATCCTCCCGCAAGGCATTGCTCCTTGATGAGCTACTACTTCCATTACTCCCAGCCCCACGATGTTTGCGATTGCCTTGAGGGAAAAGCTGCTTCACTTCATTGTCGATAAATTCCAGCTGAAAAAGAATACAAGAGAAGTAAAATTAAAGATAATTTATTTTGCTTCAACTTCTGTTAGTTGCTGCTGTCAAATATATATCCAGTACAGATTTAAGTGTTTGTGCTCATATGTTCCAGATGATTACAAAGGACACAAATGACAAGTACAATTATCGGAAATACTTTGACTGAAAAGACATCAATCATGGAATATATAATTGAGAAAAAGACAGATATACCCACCTCTTGAAGAAATAAATCCACAAACATATGAACCTCTCTAGGCTCCTTATGCTGTGCAAAGCACAGAAACACTTTGTCAAGCCATTTTAAAAACTAAGCACTTAGAATTTATATTTGAAACAAAGACATATATCAGACTGACCTTCACCCAATTAGGCGTGGTAAACCGCTTCTTCAAGAGAAGTGAAATCCTTAGAGTTCTCATATTTATGTACTGAAAAGAGTAAAACAAAGGATATGTGAGTTCTCATATGTGTTTATGTATATCATTTACTGGAAGGTAATTTTTTCTTTCCCATTCAATCATTCCTTTTCCTCCCCGTGCTTTCATCTTCTATTCCGTCCCCTGCAGTTTGAAACTTGGATGAAAACCTAAAATCTAAACTTGGACATCTACAACTGTGGCATTCATTATATTTAAAAACACTCAAAGACACGACATTATTTTGAGTCAAATTCACTATTCTTTTTTTTTTTTTTTTTTTGCCTGAGAGTCAAATTCACTATTACAGACACTGTAAAATCCAAATGGCTATCCGTAATTTCTCATCTTCTGTTAATGGGAAATAAAAATTGCAACCAAGCAAACAAGGATAATTTTCGGAAGTAATCCATGCAAATTGCAGGCCTATTGAATAAAACTACGAAATTGAAGCTATACCAGGTGCAGGAATTTTTCACTAGCTGACCGAAATTTTTGACAAATCTCCCCGGCAATAAATGCAGGTCCATGGTCATGGCCTCTAGCACCACAACGAGAAAAGGAAACTGCTAATTCCTGAAAAATACACGGATTTGTATTTCATGCTCCTGAGGTTATGGAAGTTAAATTAACCAAATATTGATGTTTTTTCAGGAATCTAATCTAAGCTCATCAGATGAATTCTTACCACCGTAATTTTTTCAATAGCAGTTTGTTCGATAAAAGCAGAAAGTTGTGCTAGCACCAGAACAAGACCAGCAGAAGCTTTGTCACCTTGAGCTCCCTGAGTCAAACTATGATCTTGAATGGCTGAAGAATTATTGCTTTCTGATAATAAATTGAACTGATCCTCAAGTTGCCTGAAAAAGTCTAGAAACCCTTCTTTAACCAAATCAACAATTAACTCCCTTAGTCTAGCTAAGAGGCCCAAGTCGTCATCTAGAACTTTGCAGAAGTCCTGGAATGATCCAATCCCAAAAAGCACAAAAAGAAAAAGAAAGAAAGAAAGAGAATTATATGAAACCCAGATAGATAAATTATAAGAGGAATTTTATGGACACATAGATATAAATGCAAACTACTACAAATCCAAGCTATTTGAGGATTAGTGATCTATATATAAGACTTCAATCCATTTTGTCTCACATTTTTTTCAAAATATACCTATTGATTATAAGAGATTCCCACTAAGGTATGGTTCCAAATATACATGATTAAAGAAGATAGATGGTAGTTTAAAGAAGTCAATAGACATTTATTATAAACAAGCAACTTAACTAATTTTCATAATTTTTTCGAATTAGTTATCTAGTTTTTATATTAAGGATGAGATGGTATAGCAAAACGTACAAGTAACATATTCCTACTGCCTTCAAGAACAGCTTTTGAGCTAGCATCTAAAGCATCTTCCAGAGAGTACTCTGCTCCATCTTTTTTCAGAACCTTCAAGAGGGAATCTACCAAACAGAGAACTCAGATTGCGGTCATCAAAAAAGGTTTTCAATTAAATAAAATTTTCCGCTAATGGAAACTACGTGAACATATATCTAGATTTAATGATTTCAATATTGTTTCATAGATTATTTCACAAACAGTCACCTTATCACGAATTGATTCCAAGAAGTTCGTTTTCTTGCTTTTCTTATGCTGTCAAATTGTTGGTATTCAAAACCTCATGCTAGAACTAGAATTCACAAGCCTTTTGCATAGATAGCTATGAAAGTAACCTGAGACGTCTTGCAAAAGATGAGAAAATGTGCTGCTAACAAACAACCTGATGGCAACTTTGGCAGCCTGAAAATAAAGGGTTAATCATTGAAATCCATCTTGGAGATATGAACTTGACAAGGATAACGTTCTGAAGAAAAGCAGGGGGAAGGATTATAGGCATAGATGGGATTTCCGCCAGTAACGGTAGGACCTCATGAGAATAGTTAGAGAGATCTGCTTCCTGTAGGACTTCATCCATCTGGAGCACATCGTTCCAAATAACTCCTGCGTTCAAATTACGCGTGGTACATATATCAAAGAAATCATCAAAGCATGAAAATTAGTATCCAAAATTAAACTTCACTGAGTTTAAGTAACAAGCACACAAATTGATATCTTTGAAAATGGCTAATGGGTAGATGTAAGAACTAAGAAGAACCAATTGAAATAATAGAGTGATTCCCTTTATTGAAAAACAAAACTTAATTAAGCTTTTCTCTGTGCCATGATAATTTCACTTGAGAAGATCTCCGCATGTTTGAAATAACACTTTTCTAAATCACTGCAAGATTATTAAAGAAGGTGTAAACAATAAATTTTGAGAATCTTGCTGGAAAACCCATTCCAACTAGAAAGTAAATTATAGAGATTTCAAAGTATTCTGTTGAAGGCATTGTCCCAGTCATCTAATAAAATTTTGCATAAAAGATGTAATTTAAATTAATGGTGTTTAAAAACCTACCATGATTTTTTTTTAAAAAAAGTCTTTATATTAATATAAAACTTAAAATATGAGAAATAACAAATATACCCATTCATATGAAAGCTAATGCAAGATCACAAACATAATTAACTCATACTCAAAGTAGCGTCAAAGTCTTTATATTGATCGAAGTTTTATCTTTGTTTCTGTTGCATATTGTAGTCTGTATAGTCTTTTGTGATTAATGATAGATAGTTATGCATATTCATTTAAAAAACTGAACAAATTTTTTTTGGGGGGGGGGGGACTTACGAAGAAGCCCAAGCAAATCTGCTGCACAAATTGGTTTCTTCACGTATTCTTCAGTAATTAGGAAGTGCCTAAAACAATTAAAAAGGTGGGGGGAAAGCACAGTTGAATAATCTCCGTAGAGTAAATCGAGACAGTAAGTTTGATGAATGAAGATGCTAACTTGGTAATCAGGTCTCGAGCAAGTATCACCAATTGCTCTTCTGAATCAGGAAATATTACTTGAAAAGCGCGAATTGCCTCCACAAATTCATGAATGGTAGTCTATGATAAGGAAATGAAAACAAACGGTGTCTATATCTCTCTTTAACTTCTGTTCTCAGATGCAAATGATTTTACACAAGTCTGTCTTACCTCATGAACTGAGGAAAAGGCTGAAGGATCCAGAGAAGCATTATTTGTTTCTTTAGGTTTCAGCTCGATATCTGCAAGAGATTGTTCCAACTTACCAAGTAGCTTTACCTTCAAGTCTGACACCTGCCCGTAGATAGAAAAACTTATCATCATATGACCTTGAGTAATATAGAGTAACACTTCATGCAATTTAATATTACTACCCTTGATAAGGATGATCCCCCAACTGTCTAGAAAATGCAGGCAACAAATGTATTTCATAGGAGAATATTTTTCGCCTTTTTACACTACACTTTAAGAATAAAAATAAAGTAATACGAAGAGTAATTCTGATATAAAGAAAATCAGTACAAACTGGAAAATTCAACTGCTTAAGGAGCACTGCAGCTTCAGCTCTTGCTTGCATTGACTCACTGTCTGAAAATAGCTTTCCCTGGTTGGAAAAAAATGTAGTGAACTCATCATAACGAGCTTCTCAGATATAATATGAATACTAGCTATTTAGACGGCATGATTTCAGAGTTTTTAAGGGGACTGCAAATCATAGATATTTAAGAAATAGCAAGCAGATATGAACAGTCGATTATGATGGTGAATACCTGCAATTTTTTCACAATAATAGATATCGCTTCTTCAGAGGCTCTCCTACAATCCTGAAATGATGTGTCCCCATAAACCTGACAAAGAACAAGATGAGAAATTTATCTCTCATGAGGCAGAGATTCATTGCGTAATGTGAAAAAGAATATGCTTAATCGCATATAAAGGTAATATATATGCTAAACGCAAAAGAAAACTAGCCAACGGATTGAAAAGCTGTCATCGAAACACAACCTTAAAAATTGGCATTGCTCCGTTGTAAAACCTGACTGCATCTGCATAGGTCTCTGATTTAATGCACTTTCTAAGTCTGTCGGGTAGATCATATATGAACTGCTCTTTCACAAGCATTAAAAGTGCGTGCATCATATTGCAAAAATATCTGGAGTTAGATTTATGTTACGTGATCAAATGCAAATTATTGATGCCAAAAACATAAACAACAAGCATCATCACTGTTGGCTCCATTAAGCGAAAAACTCACGACTGTATCACTGGATGACAACCAAAAACAAAAATTTTGGGTTGATCAATGATGTTCCGCCGTGATATTTTATCAATGTTTTAATACCTGAACCTTACGAAGGAGATTGCACGTGAGATGCAGTTTCTCAATATGCTCCCTCTTCTCAAATAGAGAAGTGTTAACACTGTCACTTCTTGACTGTACAGATAATATCTGCATTAAGAGGCGAGGGGGACGTGAATTCCTATCAAACTTATCATTACTTTCTTTTCGTTTTTTTTTTTTTTTAAAGATTATGGAACACATAAATTTCAACATGTACTTGATAGATTTATGCGAAGCTTACCTTCTCAAGAAGATGTTCCATGTTTGCCTCCATCCCTGAAATGTTACTTTTCATCCTGTAAGTCAGGTGTATTTTATCGTGATTTAAGGTAAGGAGAAGAATGCGCTACTCTCTCAAGCGCATACTTATTAGAAAAAAATAGGATGAACATTAGGATCAGATGAGACTTCTATGAGTATTTTCATGGCATTGTGACAGCCAGCAAGCTGAAAAATGTAATGTGATGTAACAAAAGCTTGCTGACAATACAATGCCCAAGGGAGGAAACTAATAAAAATATACCTCTTGATGGCATCGGTAGCGCTGATAAATTTATTGTAATTCTCGTAGACTAACATTTGCAAATCAGTGTCAAGATTCTTTATTTCAGCGGCCAAGTCAACGTGCCTCTGGAGTAGCCCTTCCAAATTCGACTTTTGTGCCTTCATAGTTTATGGACAGACGCAATAAGAAATTCGATTGTTCGTTTGCTTTCCGAATTCAAACTCGTCTTCCACAACGAAAGCAAGTTTCAACATAAACATGGTGTTATGTGCCTAGTGCACTTCTCAGCGATCTTATTTGCTTTCTTCATCAGCCTCTTATAGGAAAGAATGTCATACTAAAGTCTATCTCAAAACTGCAAACAAATAAATAGTGATTCGTTTTGAAGAAGAATTACCACGAGATTCATGTATTGACCAGGATCGAAGGAGGTGGAGTTAATGTCGTCGAGCGAAGCGTATCTGGATATGTTTCTGGAGTTGGGCGACATTGGAGGGCCTGGAGAGTAGAAACTGGACAGGAGTTCTCTCATTCTCTTTGCTTTATCGTCTAGGGGTACCTCGTCTGCCCCCATTTTTTGTGTTTCTTTGTTTTTTCTCCTCCGATCTGTTTCGTGAATCGGAGAAGATGAATTTTAATTTATGGCGAATGAAGCCCTTCCGTGATCGGACTGGAACTTTTCGTCCCGCCTCGCAGGTACGTAGCACGTAAGGATCGTCTTGTTGGGGGAACGCATTAAACTATAACGAAGACGTGGCTTTTTTTTTTGTTTGGGGTGGGGGTGCCCGGGGGCTTATAATAAACGCTCTCTGAATATAATATCTCAATACTTTTTGTCTTTTATATTTATTTATTTATTTAAAATAATTTTTGTAATAATAGTAATTCTAATTAATATACTACCTCAAATCTTTAATATAAAATCTTATTTGACTTTTATTTTGATCTTAAATGTAAAACCCAAATCTATTTCGTTTATCATATTTATCATTTTTTCTTCAATATAGTTCTTCTAATAATGGTAGTTCTAGCTAATAAATTTGATTGACAAGAATATTTTAGAAAACATAACACATATTTATTACAAATAACTATCTTAATTTATTTTCTTAATCTACTCAAATTAGTTAACTAACTCTTATATTTAAGACCAGATGTCGGACTTAACTAGTAATGATATTTTAGAAAAGATAACACTTATTTATTATAAATAACTAACTCAACTAATTCTTTATTACAGGAGGTCATAATATATAGGGACTACGGAGGGAATCACACTGTTTAATTGTACACTTTGTTATGAATCTTATGTCTTATAACCACATATTAGTCGGTAGACAAAGCTTCAAAAATAACATTACTGGTGATATATAAAATTATATAGAAAATTCTTATTTCAAGCGCTGAATTGGAAATAATAATAATATAATAATAGTTTGGCATTTTTTATTTTTCTTTAACATTGTGAGGTGCTAAATGTGTACACTTTTTTTTCTGATAGGAATTTGAACATTATTTCACTAACTTATGAGAAGCTAATTCCTTCTATAAATCCAAGCCCTATTATTTAAGAATTCATGATTTGGGATCTTACCATTTATTAACATGGGACAAGTAATGCTTTGATTTTTGGACTTGGTCACTCTTCTTTAGGTTAAACGAAATGGAGAATGTTATAGAGAGGGTATGCGCCTTCCAATAATAATTACTAATAATTAACGGATTTATGTCATATTTTTTGATAAAAACATCGACTAGGATCAATTATAACTGAGAAAAAAGTGTCAAATGTCTAATCAAATAACTTGGGTTGTTTAAATTAATCTCCGTGGATCCCAACATGTGGCATTTTTTGCATTATATGTTCCCAAGTGTGCTTTGCATCAATAATTTGAGTGTGTTAATACCGAGTTACTTGTTTTTTTTAAACTTAATGTTGTGATGTTGTGATTAGCTTTTTTAATGGTGTATATTTGTTTATTTTTAATAGTTTTTTAATGTGCTCTTTTTAACTAAAGAGAGACAATTCCGTTGTCTAATGACTTTATAATTAACTTTTTTGGTTTTTTTTAATTGGATAAAAACTTGTCAGGAGTATGTCTCTACTTCAAACTCACAGGCCTAAGTTTATTGTTATTATTATTATTAATATAAAAATTATTTAGTTAATTTGAATAGATTTAAAAAATACTTAAGTTAGTTATTTGTAATAAATAAGTATTGTCTTTTCTAAATATCCTTACTAATCAAATATATTAATTAGAACTATTATTATTATTATTATTATAAGGACTATTTTCGAAAAAATAGATAAACATAAGAGACAAATTAAATTGAGTTTTATAATTATGAACAAAATAAAAGTTAAACATATTCTTATATTAAATAGAGGAAAAGAAATATTTTTTTAAGAAAAATCTCAAAAAAAATGACTGTTAAATTTCAAAATGGTTACTACACTCGTAAAGAAAATAACTACACTCAAAAAATAAGTAACAACACATTTTCATAGTAATTCTTTGATTTATCATTTTAAAATTCAACAATAATTTTTTTGGGGGGATTTTTCCTATTTTTTAAGGTTATAATGATACATTTAACATGCAAGTTATGTAAGCTACTCACTACTCGGCTTCAACCTAGGCGCCGCTAAACACTTCCTAGTTCTCATCTCCGTGTTTGCTTCTTCTTCTTCGTTTGAATCACTTAACACTTCGGCAGTCGCAGTCTCGCAGAGCTTTCACCCTTCGGTTTTCATTCAATCGCAGCCTTCGCCCTTCGCCCTTCGCAGTCGCGCGAGGCCTTACTTGCCGAAGAGGATCAATGCTACTAGTGTCAGGCTTTTGACTTCATAATTGACTTCAAATGCTTGAAGCGAGAAGATGAGCACGGTTTTAATGGATGGCTAGGATTTTTTCATATTCCAACGCTTTAGATTTCTCTATACACTTATGGCAACGATGTCGTTCCATTGAACGCTTCGACTTTCATCTCCTGCTTTTCATCGTTTCATCCGCAACAACCAGTTTCTCCGCAGCCCTTCTCAGACGGACGGCCTCCTCCACCATTCTTGCCTTAGGACCAACCTCCTCCTTTTCCCAACTTCTCCGCTGGTCCTCTTCAGCGCGCTGTGAGCAAGTCAACCGAGGAGGAGAAAGACCACAGCAAGTTTCGAAAATGATGCGGCTTTGAAGAGATATTTCTCTTTTGATGGGTAATTTTGATTATAACATGTTAAAGTATCTTACATTTTGTTGTTTTTTTCTGGGTTGTTTGGTGGAAATGACGGAATTTGGTTTCTGGTTGTTATCAAAATTTATTATGAATTTGTTGCAAATATTAAAACTTGGTTTCTACTGATCGATAATTACTCATGGCTATTGTTGTTATGCTTTAATTGTTGAGTTTGAATTTGGGTTTTGAATGAATTTTAAGCTGTGAATTCTGCTGCTGACTGGACTGAATAAACCGGCTGCAGGTTTGCTTCAAATGCCATGATTTGGCTCCTGCCAGTGAGGGGCGCATCTTGACATTCCACTCCGATTTTGCCAACCTGAAGTCCTGAAACCACACCTCACCACCGCTGAACCGACCTGAAAATCTAAAACCCTGAGAATTCTAAGCTGCTCGGGAGCTTTGAATATTTCAAATGCTTAACTTTGTAGACGAAGTCTAAGCTGAAACAGGGAAGGTAGAGCTGTTGTGGTGCATGCCAATTCCCCAATATACTGGTGATTCAATAATGATGCCTCTTCAAGGTTTTGAAACGAAGTGGACTCCATCCGTTTGATTTAATGCCACAATGATGTTGTATCTCCGAACACACATAAACCAGACGACCCATTTGGGGAAATAGGTTTCTAGGTCAATCTTGTGACATTGAGTAGCATGGCCTTGAGATTTCATAAGCTACTCTGCAATGGCACTCATATGAGAACCAAGAAATCTGGTGTTATGAATCTGAACTCGATGCTATATCACTCCTTGGAAGAATCTTTTTCTTCCCAAGATGTCTTGCCTTTGAAATGGTATGCGAATGTGTTTCCGAGGATTTCACAATTGACACATTTGCTGAAAAACGTGGATGCCATTAATGGAAGGCTTGTTGATGTTACAAGTAATTCCATCATAGTTGATGATAAAATCCAACAAGAAATGGGTATATTGAAATCCCTGGTCCGGACCTTTATTGGGTGTCCGTCACTTCAGCAAAAGGTGAAACGCGCACAGAAAACAAGTCAAGATTCAATATCTCCTTTCAGCAAAGCAGGTGCTAGAGAGCCTATGGTTGTTGATTCACTTACTAAAATAAGCAATTCTCTCAATGTCACCGCTCAACAGAGGAAATCAGTTCGCTTAACAGTGTGCCCCCAAGTGACCCAGCACCGTGTATGGACAGGTGCACTTGAGGAGATTCTGAATGGCATGAAAGTTGATTTGGATTTGTTAACTGCTCGAGGATCAACCAAAAGTACTCTAATGGGCAAGCAAATTGTTCACAACTGCTTGAAATTTCTGACTGAAACTGCAGCTCCCTCTGATCCTGACACTGCTTCATGGATGAAACTCACACCTTCTAAAACCCTTGATCCTTCTGATCCCCACAAATGGGAAGATTCTCGAGATGATCAATGATTTGATTGAATGTTTCAGAAGCGAAACTATGCTTAAGTTGCATGTGACCAAGCTCGAGGTAATGAAGGAGGGTCTCTCTCAAATCAAAGATGTTATAGTTGACAACAGTATCGGATACAAGGAAGCTAGACATCAAGAAAATCTAGTACAGAAGAAGCTTACCAAAACATTAGGACACTCATCTAGGTGTTTGTTCACTCTATTGTTATATTACCTATACAGAAGAGTTTCAGATATTGAAGTGGATATACGTGGTGGGGTTTATGAAAGTGGAGTTAAAGATAGGTTTTGCTTGTCCATGGGAAGAATTTTGACCTCAGATGACGAAAAAATGATTGGGCGTGGGGTGAAGCAGCTAGACCAGGCACTTGGAATATTCAAGTTTGTCTGGGAAACTGCAAAAATGAAAGGAAACTTGGATCTGGAAGGCCATATATGGTGTGTTGGAGCAGAAGACAGGATACTCAGGTACAGAGGAAACAAGTACTTCGTCCATGGTATTAGCCATTGAGAAAATTAATACTGGCTTGCCATATCTTGCTTCTTGCGTACTTCTTTTGTGGTGATTCTTTGGTCACTGATGGTCAAAAGAATCATGGAACTCCAGAATGAGTTCGGTTACTTCATTTTTGACACTCTTTTCCCACTTTGTTTATACTAGTAGGTGAATGTCTCTGGGAAACTGCAAATATCAATTGACTTGTTTCACCACATCAACTTCACTGAAATCATTTGAGTTGTGCCATTCTCGCAAAAATCCTAACTACCTCGGAGGGAGAAAGAATATCAACTATGGCCTGCAGCACAAGTGACTGAAATTATTTGTGTTGTAAATTTTAACTGCCAAAGGAGCTGTATGCATACCATAATTTCGTGTCATTCAAGGCCTTAGGCCTTCTGTCAATAATAAATGGAGGGTCTAATCAAATAAAAGAGATAAGTCTTTTTTTTTTGGGTTACTGGATAAGTCATTTAGTCATCACTCTTGTTTTTCCTTTCGGAGGACACGGAGCCCTACCACCACCTGTTCGGCCGAATGGTCCTTGTGTGTGTCGGTGTTTCTGTTTTGTTTTTTTTGGGGGGGGGGGGGGGTTGGTGTTGTGATGCAGGTTGAAGCCTGTCTCTATGTAATTAAAAATGAAGAAGAAAATACGGAGCCAAGATTCTCCATCTGGGCCCCAAAGATCCTCTCAATCTTGATGGGCTTGTTGGGCCTATTTTGGGGCATATTGGGTCTTGTTTTCTAATATATGAATTTAGGTGGATTCATCGCTAGCGAAGAAATTATCACTCCACTTCACCAAAAACCAAAAAAAAAAAAAAATCACTCCAAAGCAGTTGACCTTCTATGGACCCATTTCGTGGTTTACTGGACATAAAGTAAACATATAAGAAGAGGTTTATCTCGATTCACGTAAAATATGTTTATAAGTTATTTCAAATGATAATTCAAACAGGACATATATATTCTTGGAGGGAATGTTCTAAACAAGGTTCGGTTTATAATTATTAGATATAATAACCGATTTTTAAAGTTTTTTAAGACTCTGATTAATCCAAATTAAGTTGGGCTAGTTTTCTTAATTATTCATAGAAATTTGAAGTTAAAACCTTGCTTAGGTAAAATAGATGGCATATCATTTAAACAGGCCACGGCGAGTTAGATAGACATACTTATTTGCTTGATTTGGAAAAGTGTTTAATAAAATTAATATAATATTTGCTTTGATGTTTATCTAACATTAAAGGATCAGGATTGATGAATATTCTTTAGCATCAAACTGGAAAAAAAAATGTAACGTGACCAAACCCAATATTGATGCAGCGTTAACTGCCCGCAAGGATTTGGATTGGGAGATTTATTTAAAAATAAATAAATAAAAAGGGAAAAAATGCTAAAGTTGTACAAATTGTTAGTATTCTTAGAAATTGGAATTGGAATATTCGTTAAAGATTAAAAGATCCTTAGTATAATAACTACAACTAAACATGATCTTTATAAATATAATATTGCCTCCAGTCCTATTTATAAGACATTCTTTGTAGATTACAAATAAGATTTTATAAATAAGACAGGAGATAGTATTTTAATTCACTTTATTTGCTAAATTTATAATCATTTTCCTAACCTTATTGATTATATCACTTTGATCCTAAATGCAAGTCACTTGTAGTATATGTAATTATTGTTTTTCAATTTTACCCTTATTTAATTCTCATTGGAAAGAAAAAAAGAATGGAGAGATATAAGAATGATTTGTAAATATAGAGAGAAAGAAAATTTTAATAAGGATAAAATTAAAAAAAATTGTTAATTTAATGCGTTCTTTAGCATATGAGAATGTGTTACAATGACTTATATTTAAGACTAAAGTGATATATGTTACAAGGGTTTAACTAAAAAATAATTTAATGTCACATGATTAATAAAGATATTTTAGAAAAGTTAATGTATATTTTTATTAATGACTAAATTAACTAATTTTCTTAATATCCTCGAATTATATAATTTTTATAGTAAGAAATGGAGATAATGTTATGTATTTAAACTTGTGTACTGTAGCATATAAATATGTGAAAAGAGTTGTATTTTGTAAAATGTAAAAAACATGTACTTTAAGTGTTCACAAACCCACACTTATTATTATTTATTCACATAAACTTAATTATAAATACGTACATGAAGGAGCATTTTATTTGGCCATTTTTTAATTAAAATGAAATGAAACTTTAGAAGAAGCCTTAGTAGGATGACACGTGTGGTGGGCATGTTATCATCTTCAAAACAAGTGGTAGGTTCACCTACTTATTTTTAAACAAGTCGCTCATGTGTGTGTATTATAAATTATGAAATATGAGGAAAAATTAAAAATAAATATTCAAAATTATCCAGATCTATAAAGCAAAATTCTAAAATTTTTAATTACGTTTAAGGATTGTGAATCCTAAATTTTTTTTTAAGAAAAAAAAGCAAAGACCAAGGCTTTTTGGCAGGAAATAACCTTTCGCAACATTTTTTCGATTAAATCTTCAAATTAAGATTAATTTTGAAATTTTTAAAATCCAATGAAATGTTACTTTCTTAAATGTCCGTGTACTTTCTCTTTTAAGATCTCTTCTAAGTCTACACTTAGGGGAAGGGAAGACAATCACGCTCCATACGTTTTTAAATCTAAAATTATATAGCTATTTTACATTAAAAAATTATTTATAAAAAATGTGTATTATTTTTTTCAGATACTTTTTTTTAATTATATTCATTGAAAACTAGCAATTGATAAAAATCTCCTTTTAATATGTATAATTAATTGAAATTATTTAAAATAAATTATAAATTTAAGAGATAGAATTAAATGCAGTTTTTTAGTTAAAATTAAAAGAAATTTTTAATTAGTTTCTACAAAAGAAATAGTGTTAATACAATTTTTAATTCTTAAAATTTAATTTCCATCCTTAAAACTTGGAGTTCTTGAAATCTAGGCAAACTAAAATAAAATTAAATTTCAGAGATCAAGATAAAATAAACTCAAATTTCAAGAATAAAAGATATTAATTTTAAATTTTAGGGAAAAAAGTTCAATGTCAAGAATTAAAAATAATAATCTCAAACAAATATTTAAAATTATCGCGCGTGCAATAAAAAAAGTACTTAATTGGCACGGGCTGATACTTCGCAATTTGAGTCTCTCTCAAACTCTTCGAAGTGACACTTCACGGCAGGATTGCTTGAATCCTCTTTCAATCTTTTCAAAAGAACTTATTTAGATGAAAATTCAATTTATAATTAAGAAAATCATAAAATAAACTAATTAATAAACTACGAACATGAAAAACATAAATATTATTTTTGTATAAAATTGTTGAACACATAGTTCATTTCCGTCATTTGGATATTTCCATATTCAGCAACAAATTTAATCCTATTAGGTTAAGTAGTTTTCCATATATTACCTGCATATTAATGTGGGAGTTAACTTTTCATATAAAATAATCATTAGTTTATTTTAATAATTTCTTTAATCAATCCACAAACACATCATCACCTATCACAATTAGAGACGTCACTTTGCCAATAAGCAAAGCTATTACCAAACATATCTATATACATATATGTATGTGTGTGTATATTAGTTTAATAGTTTAATGACATTTTATTTTGCAGGATGATAACATAAAATAATCTTTCAAATTATGAAATCAACAAAATAAGCTTTATAATTTAAATTATTTAATTTTGCAAGAAAACTAGCCAACGGATTGAAAAGCTGTCATCGAAACACAACCTTAAAAATTGGCATTGCTCCGTTGTAAAACCTGACTGCATCTGCATAGGTCTCTGATTTAATGCACTTTCTAAGTCTGTCAGGTAGATCATATATGAACTGCTCTTTTACAAGCATTGAAAGTGCGTGCGTCATATTGCAAAAATATCTAGAGTTAGATTTATGTTACGTGATAAAATGCAAATTACTGATGCAAAAACATAAAAAATAAACATCATCACTGTTGGCTCCATTAAGCAAAAAACTCACGACTGTATCACTGGATGACAACCAAAAACAAAAATTTTGGGTTGATCAATGATGTTCCGCCGTGATATTTTATTAATGTTTTAATACCTGAACTTTACGAAGGAGATTGCACGTGAGATGCAGTTTCTCAATATGCTCCCTCTTCTCAAATAGCGAAGTGTTAACACTGTCACTTCTTGACTGTACAGATAATATCTGCATTAAGAGGCAAGGGGCGTGAATTCCTAACAAAGTTATTATTACTTTTTGTTTTTTTAAAGATTATGGAACACATAATGTCAACAAGTACTTGATAGATTTATGGGAAGCTTACCTTCTCAAGAAGATGTTCCATATTTGCCTCCATCCCTGAAATGTTACTTTTCATCCTGCAAGTCAGGTGTATTTTATCATAATTTAAGGTAAGGAGAAGAATGCGCCACTCTCTCAAGCGCATACTTATTGGAACAAAATAGGATGAACATTAGGATCAGATGAGATTTCTATGAGTATTCCCATGGCAGGGCGACAGCCAGCAAGCTGAAAATGTAATGTGATGTAACAAAAGCTTGCTGACAATACAATGCCCAAGGGAGGAAACTAATAAAAATATACCTCTTGATGGCATCGGTAGCGCTGATAAATTTATTGTAATTCTCGTAGACTAACATTTGCAAATCAGTGTCAAGATTCTTTATTTCAGCGGCTAAGTCAACATGCCTCTGGAGTAGTCCTTCCAAATTCGACTTTTGTGCCTTCATAGTTTATGGACAGACGCAATAAGAAATTCGATTGTTCGTTTGCTTTCCGAATTCAAACTCGTCTTCCACAACGAAAGCAAGTTTCAACATAAACATGGTGTTATGTGCCTAGTGCACTTCTCAGCGATCTTATTTGCTTTCTTCATCAGCCTCTTATAGGAAAGAATGTCATACTAAAGTCTATCTCAAAACTACAAACAAATAAATGGTGATTCGTTTTGAACAAGAATTACCACGAGATTCATGTATTGACCAGGATCGAAGGAGGTGGAGTTAATGTCGTCGAGCGAAGCGTATTTGGAGATGTTTCTGGAGTTGGGCGACATTGGAGGGCCTGGAGAGTAGAAACTGGACAGGAGTTCTCTCATTCTCTTTGCTTTATCGTCTAGGGGTACCTCGTCTGCACCCATTTTTGTGTTTCTTTGTTTTTTCTCCTCCGATCTGTTTCGTGAATTGGAGAAGATGAGTTTTAATTTATGGCGAATGAAGCCCTTCCGTGATCGGACTGGAACTTTCCGTCCCGCCTTGCAGGTACGTAGCACGTAAGGATCGTCTTGTTAGGGGGACGCATTAAACTGTAACGAAGATGTGGCTCAAAAAAAAAAAAAATTTACAATAATACTATGTAATACACGACTTATTTGATTTTTATTTTAATCATAAATATAAGACTTCAATCGATTTTGTCTATCATATTTATCTATTTTTTTAGAATAGTCCTTGTAATAATGATAATTCTAACAATACACTAAATTAGTAAAGATTTTTAAGTAAAACAACATTTATTTATTACAAATAACTAACTTAACTAGCTTCTTTAATCTATTCAAATTAGCCAACTAGCTCTTATATTAAGGACCAATAATATATAGAGAATACAAAGGGAATCACACCATTTAATTGTACAGTTTGTTATGAATCTTATGTTTCGTAACCACACATTAGTCAGTGGACAAAGCTTCAAAAATAAGTGATATACAAAATTTTCTTATTTCAAGCGTTGAATTGGGAAAAATAAAAAATAAAAATAGTTTGCCATTTTTAATTTTTTTTATAAGAATTTGAATATTATTTTACCACATCATGAAAAACTAATTCTTTTTCTAAATCCAAGCACTATTATTTAAGAATTCATGATTTGGCATCTTACTGTTTATTAACATGTGGGACAAGTATAGTGTTTTGATCTTTAAACTTATATTCTGTTTGGACGAGGAGAAAAGTTGGAAAGAGAGAAAATAAAAAGAAGAAAAAACTGAATGAAAGATGTTATCATCCTTCTTGCGGAGAGAAAATAAATTAAGAAAAAGCAAATATGGCTCATTTGGTTCATGGGATCAATGAGCATATAATGGAATGGAGTGACTAGGAATATAATGTAATGCAATTATGATTACAATAAAATTGTTTGGTACAATATTAAGAATGATAAAATTAAATTTATTATTTATATTTAATCAAATACAAATAAAATTAAAATTACAAAAAAAAGCTCTTACACAAATAAATTTTTTCTTTGATTTACTACTTCCTTCCTCTTCCTCGTCCACTAACATAATACTTTCCCATCATTGTTAGCCTTCATTCATCTTGATCCTTCCTCCCCCGGAATGATCATTCCTCACCCCCTACGTTCTTTCCAATCCAGGTTTGTCACATGAGTAGAATCACTAATCTCACAAGTTAGAAATAAAAACATCCCACTTCCAAAAAAATCCTCACCCCTACTTTCTTTCATGTCCAAGTGCGACATCTTCATCATCTCCAATAAAGATTATTCTAGTCGCATTTTCATTGCCTGGATCTTTGTTTTTATATTTCTGTTTTTACTTTTTGCTAGCATTGGTTCATTTTTCATTTTCATCCTCATGATGATGAAGTTAACAGGGAAGATGAAGTTGTTCAGTTAACAGAGGGGTGTCCTCAACAGAAGGAAGGCCACCTGTGGAGGAGGGTTGGCAGTGGTCAATGAAGATGATTAAGAAGGTAAGGGCAAATATTGTCTTTTTTTGATTCACACGTGTAATCCCTATTCTTTATTATTATTATGGATGTAATCCCTATTACCTTGTATGAAGTAATCATGATGTATTTTGTAATCTCTTTTACCACCTAACTATGCCAACCAAACGCTTGAAAGAGGTTATTGCATCAAAATTACTGGGAATACTAATGCATTGCATCAAACCAAATAAGCACTAAATGACCAAAATGTCCTGATCAAAATATATTATATTTAAAGTTAAATTAAATGAAATACTGCAATAGAAAAATTATATTAACATTAACATCATCAAATAATTTAAAATCAAGTTATTGGGTTTATATATATTTTCATATTATCATATTTTAAAACCAAATTATTTAATAAAAATATTATTTTAAGATAAAAAATAAAAAGTGAATAACTTTTTGAATATAATAAAAGAAAATAAATATGGAGAGGAAGAGAGGAGAGGGGTAGTCATGAAATTCTTGTTTTTCTTTCCAAATCTCTCTATATATGAAGAGAAAATTTGAAAAGAAAATGAGGCATGGGACCCACTTTATTTTCTTTCATACTTTTCTTTCCTCTCACATTTTCTCTCCTATCCAAGTAAGAAAAAACTTGTTTCTCCTCATATTTTCTTTCCCTCCTAATTTTCTCTCAATTCAAGCAAGGGTTAGTCACTCTTCATTGTATCAAACGAAATGGAGAATGTTATAAAGAAAGGTAGATGCGCCTTTCAATAATAATTACTAATAATTAATGGATTTATGTCATATTGTTTTGATAAAAACATCGACTAGGACCAATGATAATTGAGAAAAAAGTGTCAAATGTTTAATCAAATAACTTGGGTTATTCAAATTAAACTTCGTGGATCCCAACACGTGGTATTTTTTACATTATATGTTCCCAAGTGTGCTTTGCATCAATAACTTGAGTGTGTTAATACCGAGTTATTTGTTTTTTTTTACACTTAATGTTGTGATTAGCTTTTTTAATGGTGCATATTTATTTTTAATACTCCTCCGGTCCTTAATATAGGATCCAATTGTTGAGTTGGTTTTGGTCCTAAATATAAGACCCATTTCTCATATTTATCAATTTTCTCTAAATTACCCCTATGGATACTCCCTCAACCATAATTAAGTAGAAGAGGGGGAGGGGGTATTAAGAAAGATGATTATGGTGTTTTAGGAAAAACATGTCACTTTTCTTATAATTAACTGACTTACCTAACTTCCTTAATCTAATCAAATTAGTTAAATGGGTTTTATATTAAGGACCGGAAGAGTAGTATTTTTAATGCGCAGAGAGAATTTTGCCATTCAATGACTGGCTATCAGGAGTCCTGGCTTCTATTTCAATACAGAAGCATGGCCTATTTCAATATAGAAACAGTGTTACGCCTTTACGCATGACCTGTTTCAATATAAAAATAGGTTCAGGCCTTCTTAAAAATTTGTTTATTATCTTATCAAGTCAAGTTTTTATTATTATTGTTTTTATGGTTATAATGATAAATTTGATACAACATATGTGAGCTACTTACTACTCAACTTTAACTTTGGCATCACTTAGGGTTTATTTAGATTGACTTATACGTAACTTTTTAAACATGATTTACAGAATACGAAATAAATATGTGAGGAGAGTTTTATATCGATTTACATGAACTTGTTTGAAAGTCTGTTTTAAACGAGCTCCAAACAAGTCCTAACACTTTTCAGTTCTCATCTTCGTGTTTGCTTTTTCTTCTTCGCTTGAATCACTTAACACTTAGGCAGTCGCAGTCTCGCAGATCCTTCGGCCTTCGGCCCTGATTCGATCGCAGCCTTCGCCCTTCGCAGTTGCGCGAGGTCTTACTTGCAGAAGAGTATCAATGCCATTAGTGTCAGGCTTTTGACTTCATAATTGACTTCAAATGTTTGAAGCAAGAGGATGAGCACGGCTTTAATGGATGGCTAAGATTTTTTCGTATTCCAACGGTTTAGATTTCTCTATACACTTACGGAAACGATGTCGTTGCGTTGCACGCTTCGGCTTTCATCGTTTCATCCGCAGCAACCAATTTCTTCGCAGCCCTTCTCCATGTCGGACGGCTTCCTCCATCGTTCTTGCCTTGGGACCAACCTCCTCCTCTTCCCAACCTCTCAGCAGCGCGCTGCGAGCAAGTCAATCGAGGAGGAGAAAAGCAGAAAATTTTGAAAATGATGCGGCTTTGAAGAGATATTTCTGTCTTTTGATAGGTAATTTTGATTATAACATGTTAACGTTTCTTGCATTTTGTTGATTTTTTTTTTGGGTTGTTTGGTGCAAATGACAGAATTTGGTTTCTGGTTGTTTTCAAAATTTATTATGAATTTGTTACAAATATTAAAACTTGGTTTCTACTGATTGGTAATTACTCATGGCTATTGTTGTTGTGCTCCAATTGTTGAGTTTGAATTTGGGTTTTGAATGAATTTTAAACTGTGAATTCTGCTGCTGACTGGGCTGAATAAACTGGATGCAGGTTTGCTTCAAATGCCATGATTTGGCTCCTGCCAGTGAGGGGCGCATCTTGACATTTCAATCCCATTTGCCAACCTGAAGTCCTAAGACCACACTTCACCGCCGCTGAACCAACCTGAAAATCTAAAACCCTTTGAATTCTAAGCTGCTCGGGAGCTTTGAATATCTCAAATGCTTAACTTTGTAGACGAAGTCTAAGCTGAAACAGGGAAGGTAGAGCTGTTGTGGTGCATGCCAATTCCCCAAAGTACTGGTGATTCAATAATGATGCCTCTTCAAGGTTTTGAAACGAAGTGCACTCCATCCGTTTGATTTAACGCCACAATGATGTTGTATCTCCGAACACACATAAACCAGACGACCCATTTGCGAAAATAGGTTTCTAGGTCAATCTTGTGACATTGAGTAACATGGCCTTGAGATTTCATAAGCTACTCTGCAATGGCACTCATATGAGAACTAAGAAATCTGGTGTTATGAATCTGAAATCGATGCTATATCACTCTTTGGAAGAATCTTTTTCTTCCCAAGATGTCTTGCCTTTGAAATGGTATGCGAATGTGTTTCCGAGGATTTCACAATTGACACATCTGCTGAAAAACGTGGATGCCATTAATGGAAGGCTTGTTGATGTTACCAGTAATGCCATCATAGTTGATGATAAAATCCAAGAAGAAATGGGTATATTGAAATCGCTTGTCCGGACCTTTATTGGGTGTCCGTCACTTCAGCAAAAGGTGAAACGCGCACAGAAAACAAGTCAAGATTCAATATCTCCTTTCAGCAAAGCAAGTGCTAGAGAGCCTATGGTTGTTGATTCACTTACTAAAATAAGCAATTCTCTCAATGTCACCGCTCAACAGAGGAAATCAGTTCGCTTAACAGTGTGCCCCCAAGTGACCCAGCACCGTGTATGGACAGGTGCACTTGAGGAGATTCTGAATGCCATGAAAGTTGATTTGGATTTGTTAACTGTTCGAGGATCAACCAAAAGTACTCTAATGGGTAAGCAAATTGTTCACAACTGCTTGAAATTTCTGACTGAAACTGCAGTTCCCTCTGATCCTGACACTGCTTCATGGATGAAACTCACACCTTCTAAAACCCTTGATCCTTCTGATCCCCACAAATGGCAAGACATTCTCGAGATGATCAATGATTTGATTGAATGTTTCAGAAGCGAAACTATGCTTAAGTTGCATGTGACCAAGCTCGAGGTAATGAAGGAGGGTCTCTCTCAAATCAGAGATGTTATAGTTGACAATAGTATCGGATACAAGGAAGCTAGACATCAAGAAAATCTAGTACAGAAGAAGCTTACCAAAACATTAGGACACTCATCTAGGTGTTTGTTCACTCTATTGTTATATTACCTATACAGAAGAGTTTCAGATATTGAAGTGGATATACGTGGTGGGGTTTATGAAAGTGGAGTTAAAGATAGGTTTTGCTTGTCCATGGGAAGAATTTTGACCTCAGATGACGAAAAAATGATTGGGCGTGGGGTGAAGCAGCTAGACCAGGCACTTGGAATATTCAAGTTTGTCTGGGAAACTGCAAAAATGAAAGGAAACTTGGATCTGGAAGGCCATATATGGTGTGTTGGAGCAGAAGACAGGATACTCAGGTACAGAGGAAACAAGTACTTCGTCCATGGTATTAGCCATTGAGAAAATTAATACTGGCTTGCCATATCTTGCTTCTTGCATACTTCTTTTATGGTGATTCTTTGATCACTGATGGTCAAAAGAATCATGGAACTCCAGAATGAGTTCGGTTACTTCATTTTTGACACTTTCTTTTCCCACTTTGTTTATACTAGTAGGTGAATGTCTCTGGGAAACTGCAAATATCAATTGACTTGTTTCACCAGATCAACTTCACTGAAATCATTTGAGTTGTGCCATTCTCGCAAAAATCCTAACTACCTCGGAGGGAGAAAGAATCTCAACTATGGCCTGCAGCACAAGTGACTGAAATTATTTGTGTTGTAGATTTTAACTGCCAAAGGAGCTGTATGCATACCATAATTTCGTTTCATTCAAGGCCTTAGGCCTTCTGTCAATAATAAATGGAGGGTCTAATCAAATATAAGAGATAAGTCTTTCTCTCTCTTTTTTTTTTTTTGGGTTGCTGGATAAGTCATATGAGTCATCACTTTTTTTTTTCCTCCTCTCGGAGAATACGGAGCCCAACCACCAGCTGAAGAAAATACGGAGCCAAGATTCTCCATGTTGGCCCCAAAGATCCTCTCAATCTTGATGGGCTTGTTGGGCCTATTTTTGGGGTATATTGGGCCTGGTTTACTAATATATTAATTTAGGTGCATTCATTGCCAGTGAAGAAATTATCACCCCAAAACACTTGACCTTCTATAGACCCATTTCAAGCGTGATTTACGGAATATAAAATAAGTATATGAGAAAAGTTTATCTCGATTTATATAAAATATGCTTAGAAATAATTTCAAATGATAATTCAAACAGGGCATATATATTCTTGGAAGGAATGTTCTAAACAAGGTTCGGTTTATAATTATTAGGCGTCCACATTTGGATGCTCATCAACTAATAAGCACTGAGTGCTCATCACTCAAAATGTTTCTATTTTGAGTGCTGGGCAGCCATTTTTTTTTTTCACTGCAACTTTTTTTTCCCCATCTCACATGTAAGATGCAGCAATCTCCCATAATTTCTTAACCTGATTCTATTCATCTGTAGTTTTTTTTTTTTTTTTTACTTTATCAGACATTATTAAAAGAGTACCCAAACTAAATAAAATGGTATTGATGTGTGAAAAAATTTAGAGTAACATAGTGTTTAGTATCCTAATGTTATATGTGATGCATCTAACACCCTAATCTTATTTATAATGTATTTAGCACCTCTAAATCATAAATAATATTGTGGTGTTGGATGTAACTGAAAAATAATTTCAAAAACACTTGACCTTCTATAGACCCATTTCAAGCGTGATTTACGGAATATAAAATAAGTATATGAGAAAAGTTTATCTCGATTTATATAAAATATGCTTATAAATAATTTCAAATGATAATTCAAACAGGGCATATATATTCTTGGAAGGAATGTTCTAAACAAGGTTCGGTTTATAATTATTAGGCGTCCACATTTGGATGCTCATCAACTAATAAGCACTGAGTGCTCATCACTCAAAATATTTCTATTTTGAGTGCTGGGCAGCCATTTTTTTTTTCATTGCAACTTTTTTTTCCCCATCTCACATGTAAGATGCAGCAATCTCCCATAATTTCTTAACCTGATTCTATTCATCTGTAGTTTTTTTTTTTTTTACTTTATCAGACATTATTAAAAGAGTACCCAAACTAAATAAAATGGTATTGATGTGTGAAAAAATTTAGAGTAACATAGTGTTTAGTATCCTAATGTTATATGTGATGCATCTAACACCCTAATCTTATTTATAATGTATTTAGCACCTCTAAATCATAAATAATATTGTGGTGTTGGATGTAACTGAAAAATAATTTCAAAAACACTTGACCTTCTATAGACCCATTTCAAGCGTGATTTACGGAATATAAAATAAGTATATGAGAAAAATTTATCTCGATTTATATAAAATATGCTTAGAAATAATTTCAAATGATAATTCAAACAGGGCATATATATTCTTGGAAGGAATGTTCTAAACAAGGTTCGGTTTATAATTATTAGGCGTCCACATTTGGATGCTCATCAACTAATAAGCACTGAGTGCTCATCACTCAAAATGTTTCTATTTTGAGTGCTGGGTAGCCATTTTTTTTTTCACTGCAACTTTTTTTTCCCCATCTCACATGTAAGATGCAGCAATCTCCCATAATTTCTTAACCTGATTCTATTCATCTGTAGTTTTTTTTTTTTTTACTTTATCAGACATTATTAAAAGAGTACCCAAACTAAATAAAATGGTATTGATGTGTGAAAAAATTTAGAGTAACATAGTGTTTAGTATCCTAATGTTATATGTGATGCATCTAACACCCTAATCTTATTTATAATGTATTTAGCACCTCTAAATCATAAATAATATTGTGGTGTTGGATGTAACTGAAAAATAATTTCAAAAACACTGGATAAAAAAAATTAAATGTACCATAAATAAGATTAAAATATTGGATACTATTTACAAATAATATCAATGTTGGATGTTACTTTATCCGAAAATTTATAGATTTATAATCCATTTATTAAGAAGAGTTAAGAATAAAAATAAATACTATTTCTGATTTTTAATATAAGAACTAATTGACTAATTTGAGTTGATTAAGAATATTAGTTAAGTTAGTTATTTTTAATAAATAGGTGTTGTCTTTCCTAAAATACCCTTATTAATCAGGCGTATTAGCTAATTTGATGAAATATTTAACATATGCAGCTATTACAAGGACTACCTTAAAAAAATAGAAAAATATGAGAAATAAAGAGGATTGAGATTTTATATTTAGAACCGAATAAAATGTCAAATTAGCTCTTATATTAAAGACTAAAAGTAGTAATAGATAATCATTTTTGTGATTAAATGATAAAATACTCATATGGTCCTATTTATTTAGAAAATTTTTTTTGATCTTATTTATAAGTTAATTAAATTTTTTATATGAATATGTAATTTTGTACTTTTCATTTATTATAGTTAGATCAATTATCATTGTGATAAAATATATATTAAACATGAATAAAATTAAAAAGTAATTAAATTAAAGAGAATATTTCAGTATTGTTTGGGTGAAGTAAAAAATATGCATAAATACAAATATATTGGGAAATTTTGGAAGGCTGCATGTGCTTAAAAAAATGTTACATTGAAAGAAAAAAAATGTTTATTGCCTAGAACTCAAAACGTGGGACGTTTTGAGTGCTGAACGCTCAGTACTCATCGAGTCGATAAGTACTGAATGCAGATGCTAATTATTAGATATATAATAACCGATTTTTAAAGTTTTTTAAGACTCTGATTAATCCAAATCAAGTTGGGCTAGTTTTCTTAATTATTCATAGAAATTTGAAGTTAAGACCTTGCTTAGGGAAAATAGATGGCAAATCATTTAAACAAGCCACGGCTACTTATATAGACATACTTATTTGCTTGATTTGGAAATGTGTTTAATGAAATTAATATAATATTTGATTTGATGTTTATCTAACATTAAAGGATCAGAATTTATGAATATTCTTTAGCATCAAACTGGAAAAAAATGGAACGTGACCAAACCCAATACTGATGCAGCGTTCACTGCCCGCAAGGATTTGGATTGGGAGATTTATTAAAAATAAATAAATAAAAAGGAAAAAAATGCTAAAGTTGTACAAATTGTTAGTATTCTTAGAAATTGGAATTGGAATATTCGTTAAAGATTAAAAGATCCTTAGTATAATAACTACAACTAAACATGATCTTTATAAATATAATACTACCTCCTGTCCTATTTATAAGACTTTCTTTATAGATTACAAATAAGATCTTATAAATAGGACCGCAGATAGTATTTTAATTCACTTTATCTGCTAAATTTATAATCATTTTCCTAACCTTATTGATTATATTATTTTGATCCTAAATGTAAGTCACTTGTAGTATATGTAATTATTGTTTTTCAATTTTACTCTTATTTAATTCACATTGGAAAGAAGAAGAAAACAGAATGGAGAGATATAAGAATGATTTGTAAATGTAGAGAGAAAGAAAACTTTAATAAGGATAAAATTGAAAAAAAAAATTGTCCATTTAATAAGGATAAAATTGAAAAAAATTGTTAATTTAATGCATTCTTTAGCATATGAGAATGTGTTACAATGACTTATATTTAAGACTAGAGTGATATATGTTAGAAGGGTTTAATTAGAAAATAATTTAATGTCACATGATTAATAAAGATATTTTAGAAAAATTAATGTATATTTATTATTAATGATTAAGTTAACTAATTTTCTTAATATCCTCAAATTATCTAACTTTTATAGTAAGAATTGAAGATAATGTTATGTATTTAAACTTGTGTACTGTACCATATAAATATGTGAAAAGAGTTGTATTTTGTAAAATGTAAAAACATGTATTTTAAGTGTTTACAAACCCACGCTTATTATTATTTATTCACATAAACTTAATTATAAATACGTACATGAAGGAGCATTTTATTTGGCCATTTTTTTAATTAAAATGACATGCAACTTTAGAAGAAGCCTTAGTAGGATGACACGTGTGGTAGGCATGTTATCATCTTCAAAACAAGTGGTAGGTTCACCTACTTATTTTTAAACAAATCTCTCGTGTGTGTGTGTGTGTATTATAAATTATGAAATATGAGGGAAAATTAAAAATAAATATTCAAAATTATCCAGATCTATAAAGCAAAATTCTAAAATTTTTAATTACGTTTAAGGACTGTGAATCCTTTTTTTTTTTAAGAAAAAAAGGCAAAGACCAAGGCTTTTTTGTAGGAAATAATCTTTCGCAACATTTTTTCGATTAAATCAAAAAATTAAGATTAATGTTGAAATTTTTAAAATTCAATGAAATGTTACTTTCTTAAATGTCCGTGTACTTTCTCTTTTAAGATCTCTTCTAAGTCTACACTTAGGGGAGGGGAAGAAAATCACGCTCCATACGTTTTTAAATCTAAAATTAGATAGCTATTTTACATTAAAAAATTATTTATAAAAATGTGTATATTTTTTTCAGATACTTTTTTTAATTATTTGCATTGAAAACTAGCAATTGATAAAAATCTCCTTTTAATATGTATAATTAATTGAAATTATTTAAAACAAATTATAAATTTAAGAGATAGAATTAAATGCAATTTTTTAGTTAAAATTAAAAGAAATTTTTAATTAGTTTCTACAAAAGAAATAGTGTTAATACAATTTTTAATTCTTAAAATTTAATTTCCATCCTTAAAACTTGGAGTTCTTGAAATCTAGGCAAACTAAAATAAAATTAAATTTCAGAGATCAAGATAAAATAAACTCAAATTTCAAGAATAAAAGATATTAATTTTAAATTTTAGGGAAAAAAGTTCAATGTCAAGAATTAAAAATAATAATCTCAAACAAATATTTAAAATTATCGCGCGTGCAATAAAAAAAGTACTTAATTGGCACGGGCTGATACTTCGCAATTTGAGTCTCTCTCAAACTCTTCGAAGTGACACTTCACGGCAGGATTGCTTGAATCCTCTTTCAATCTTTTCAAAAGAACTTATTTAGATGAAAATTCAATTTATAATTAAGAAAATCATAAAATAAACTAATTAATAAACTACGAACATGAAAAACATAAATATTATTTTTGTATAAAATTGTTGAACACATAGTTCATTTCCGTCATTTGGATATTTCCATATTCAGCAACAAATTTAATCCTATTAGGTTAAGTAGTTTTCCATATATTACCTGCATATTAATGTGGGAGTTAACTTTTCATATAAAATAATCATTAGTTTATTTTAATAATTTCTTTAATCAATCCACAAACACATCATCACCTATCACAATTAGAGACGTCACTTTGCCAATAAGCAAAGCTATTACCAAACATATTTATATACATATATGTATGTGTGTGTATATATTAGTTTAATAGTTTAATGACATTTTATTTTGCAGGATGATAACATAAAATAATCTTTCAAATTATGAAATCAATAAAATAAGCTTTATAATTTAAATTATTTAATTTTTATAACCCTGTTAATAACTTATGATTTAGTGGCATAAAATTTTTCCTATAAATAGAAAGTTGCAAATTAGATCACACTTGTAACCTTATATAGACTACTATATTACCTGTGTTTTTAGTGAAAAAGAATTAAAATTTATTAACGTTTTCCATGATTGAAGCCTTTTAAAATTCTTTAATACTTTGCAAGCAATGGGAAGAACATGCACGCGTGAGGAAATTTGATTTGTCATGATCAACTATAATATGTTATTAATATTTAATAATGGTAGTGATGACGCAGATGGAACATCAAAATCTGTAGGACAAAACCCATTGGTACATCCAAACCCACTAAATTAATTAAAGATTGAATATCAAAATTTAAAAATATGAATCATCATTATCTTTGTGGCATGGGATGTATATTAAAGATAAATCACTCATTTATTTTTAAAACTTAAATTTAAAAATACCAAACTCAACAAAGTGTTTTGATGTTAAATAGAAGATTTAATTGAGAAATTCGTTTTGGTTCTAAATATAAAATTTTAAATTTCAATTTAATTTGCCACTCAAACTTATAATTTTTTTAAAATTATCATATTGATTGCACCCATGAAAAACAATTTTTATCAATCACGTAATTTTTATCATAAGGACTGGACTATTGGAGGAGTATTAAACTACGCTATTTGATATCAAGGTTTAAGATTCTTTGATTATTCATTATAAGATTATTCTTTAATTGTTATTTAATGATAATTTGATTATAGATTTACTTTTTGTCCTTAAAGGGGACCAAAGTCTAATTAGTTTGAACTAAGTTAATTTCTTTCAGACGGAACATTGGTCATGATCAATCAGGAGAAATATAATGGATTAACTCCCAAGAAATTAGACTTCATCCTCTTCTTAGTCAATCTCTAGAGATTTGACTTGGTAAAAGAAAAGAAAAGGGTTCCAGAAATTTCATTCATTAACTGAGGCAATTCACATACAAAAAGCAAGTCAAAAGGCTTATTTGCCCAATTAATTAAAAAATATAATTCTGACCAGTCAATTAATATATTTTTTGTTAATGAACAAAAGCATATTATCAAGATGCAAAAATAAATAGACCTTAAGAACAATAAAGCTAATTATGATTGCCACAAAACAAACTTGTATTTCTGTTATTTTTTAAATGATAATAAAAACAGTTTAAAAAATGGGTTAGTAATTAGAATCAGGCATTGGTTTGCCAGAATAAGTTCATTAAGTTAATAAGGAGATAATTCTTTTTTTTTTTTTTACCAGCAAGGATATAATTCACTCTTCACAAATGCATAGGTTCGAATATCATCATTGGCACAAGCATTTTATCAACAGGTAATTTATGAGTATCTTTATAAATATTTTTTGAACTGAATTTTAAGATCCAACTTGTGCGTATATGCTTTGTGATATGAATAATAAATAAATAATTTTGTGGATAGTCTTATCATATTAAAAGTTTGAATTGATCTATTGAGATTACTTGTGGGGTTGGGTTTGCAAAGAACTTAAATGTAATAGCTGTAATGCACAAAGATGTGCCTGCTCTAAATGACAAATAATAAAGACTTTACTATCTCAAGTTAAACATATTTCACGGTGAGCTTGATGCTTGCCTACCTCAAATTATAAGAAACAACTATTAAAATTCCGCATCACACGATTCAAAATATTACTTAAATTTTGTTAAAAAAAAATGAATGCACAAGATATATATACACTTTTTTAGTTATACTTTTATTTATTTAAAAAAAACATGTGAGAGATAATGAGTGAAAATTTATTACAGAAAAAAATAACATATATTTAACATGAGTAAAAATAAAAACATTAATTTAAAATTTCAGACAAAGAGAAATTGTTTCTTATATTTCAAAACATTATCAAAGTTGTTAAATTTGAGATGGAAATCTAGATCGTAAGCTTGAATTATGAACTCGTACGAGTTTACTTTTATTAATAAATTGATTTTAAAAGTATATAATTAAATAATTAAAATATAAAAACTGAGAACTATTTCATCTAAATATATTTTAAATCTAAATAATTGAAATTAAATTCATTAACATTCATGATTTACCATATTCAATAAATTTTTTTTATAAAATTAATATATAAAATTACTAAACACAATTAAATCAAAAACTTTAACTCGAGTTTAAGAATAAGTTGATATGATCTTATAAGTTAAAAATATAAAAACATAAACTCGGTGAGTAAACTTATAAGTTCAACTAAGTTTATAGCTAGTACTCCTCCGGTCCTAAATGTAAGACCCTTATACACACACATATAAGGGTCTTACATTTAGGACCGGAGGAGTATAAGTTTAAGAGCAAGTTAACAAGATTTTGCAAACCAAAAATGGTAAGACCTTAAACCCAAAGAATCACTTCGCGAGTTTGACAACAATAAATATTATTTAATATAAACAAGGACAAAGAGATTAGCTGTTAATCGTTATGATTAATTTTTGATAATTTTAAAATTAATGGTGTTGGTAATTATGAAATAGAGCTGGTAAAATGAATTTTTTGAGGAAAAGGCAATTTAAATTGAGAGGCGGGTTCCTAAAATACAACATGGTTCTACGCCAGAAAATTTCATGCTACGATTTATTTTCATGGTATTTTACATTAATTAATTATTTTGACCCACATGTGAAAACTAACAGCCACAGGAATATTCAAAATAATATAAACATTGCAGGGTGGAGGGTGATGTATCCATCATCCTCAAGCACATGGTGACAAAGATTAGACTCTATCTTTGAATTTTGATCATATATTTACCAATAATTTACAAAATCACAAACATACAAATGTGAGAATGAAGCAAATAGAATCCAATTTGAGCTCTAACATTTGCACGCGGTCAGGTTCATCTACTTGGAAACTTGTACAAACACCGCACATGCCTAAAATTAGCAATTTTCTAAAAGTTTCATACTCAGAAAAATAAATAATAAATTCCTTTTCACCGGAAAATAAATAAATTTTTTAAGGATCACCGAAACAGAACCATACCCAGAATATTCTTGGAGACAGTGGCGAGTGAATTTCAAAGGTGGCCACCTAAAATTGAATTCCTTTGGAATATTCCATTTTGTTCCCGCCCGCGTTTTTGGTCTCTTGGCTTGGAATCCTTTCCCATCTCTTCACCGTTCGATTCTGCTGACCAAAGCGAGAAGTCAACAGATCCAACGGAGATGATGAGATTTGAAATCTAGCCGTCAGGATTTTGATTCGGGAGAAAGATGTGTTCTAGAGAAAGCAATCTGCACGAAATGGGGACCTTCATGGTAGCCTCCTTCTTAAGCCCTAAAGGTAATATTCCTTTGGAATCAAAAGAACCGTTTTTTGTTCTCTCTCTCTCTTTTTTTTTTTTTGGGGTTAGGTTTTAGCCATGGTGTTTGCTATAAATACCCACGTCCCGAGAGTTGTAGGATCCACGCCAAGAATTGATTTTGAGAGAACCACGAGACATTCAAGAGGGTTTGTTCTTCTGGGTCATTGAGATCTACTTAACAATGTCTGGAATTGTGGTGGTTTTCGACTTCGACAAGACCATTGTTGACTGCGATAGTGACAATTGGGTCATCGACGAGCTCGGTGCCACGGACTTGTTCAACCAGCTTCTTCCCACCATGCCTTGGAACTCTCTCATGGTAAGATTTTTATTTGGGAAGATTTAAACTTATGTTTCTTCAATGATGATGGTCCATGCAAGTCTGGTTTTTGTTTCAAGTTCAGAGAATATTTGCTCTCTCAAGGATATTACCATCTCATTGCCTCTTGAACGATGAAATTGTGAATTTCCCTGAGGCAATTCATTGATGTTGGGGTCATAGTACGAAAATGTTTTGGGTCATTTTAGTGTCACAAGTTTTGCTTTCGAAGTTTGTGCTTCTGGTATTGTTGCTTTATGACAGAAATAACTGAGTCTTCCTTTTCTGGTACTGATTTTATAGGATAGGATGATGATGGAGCTTCATGCACTAGGAGTAACCATTGAGAAGATTGAAGAAGTTCTGAAGAGGATTCCTATACATCCCAGAGTAGTCCCTGCCATTAAAGCAGCTCATGCTTTAGGGTATGCATCTTTCTCTTCTTCTATTTAAACAAACATAAGTTCTGTTTCCTTGTTTTTCTTTCCTTTGGGAGAAGAAGAAATATATGGTGGCGTTTTTGTTCTACAGGTGTGATTTAAGGGTTGTGAGTGATGCAAATATGTTCTTCATTGAGACAATTTTGAAGCATTTGGGAATAAAGGAGTGCTTCTCTGAGATTAACACTAATCCTGGCTATGTTAATGAGGAAGGAAGGTTGAGGATTTTGCCTTATCATGACTTCAACAAAGCTCCCCATGGATGCAGTCTCTGCCCTCCAAACATGTGCAAGGTACTCTATTCTCATCCTGCAATTCTCTTGCTTTTCTGCTCTAGATGGAAGAAGAAGAAGAAGAGGAAGAAGAAGAAAACTCACCCTTGATTATTAATCATAATCAAACAACTTGAATTGATTTTGGCAAACATACAAGTGGGTCCGGCCTCAGTGACCCCACCAAAGAATCTAGACATGAGTTGTGCTGTATTTAAAGGCTTGTCAACACGGAAGAATCTGGATTCTTTGCTCCCTCAATAGAGATCATTATATTCAACACTGAGGAGGAAAAAAATAATGATTAAAGTTTGACGTATGCTCCAATTCAGACGTAATAGTCAAAATAAGCAATACTTATAAAATTTTCTAGACACTTGGAATAAAGTAACCACCAATCAACATCCGATCGGAAAATTTATACTTTTTTGTGATAAATTCAGGTACCTTCCTGTTTATACATCATTTGTAATTGATTCAATCTTTCTTCCATTACAGGGTCTGATCATAGAGAGGATTCAAGATTCAGTATGCCCTGAAGGAAGCAAGAGGATTATCTATCTTGGTGATGGAAGTGGGGACTACTGCCCAAGCTTGAGGCTGAAAGAGAGAGACTTCATGATGCCAAGGAAGAACTTTCCTGTGTGGGATTTGATATGCAAAGATCCTTCGCTTGTGAAGGCCGAAATCCATGAATGGAGTGATGGGGAAGAGCTTGAGAGGGTTTTGATTCACTTGATCAACAAGATTTCTAAGGAAGAAGCATCTCAGTTCATCTCAGCTGATTGCAAGTTGCAGACTCTCTGTGTGTCTGCTCATGAGGCTCTGCCTCAAGCTCTCCGAGTTCAGCAGTAATGGCTGATTCAATGATTTAACATCTTTGAAAATGTAACATGATTCAAATAGTCCTTTTTTAGGGTCTTTCCCTAAGTCAGGTTTAACTGATGTCTCTAATGGTGTAACTGGTCCAAGAAGGCCTGTGGTTATAGTGTTCAATAATCAAAAGAGATTACAGAATTCCCGGTTCAGAAAGGAGTATGGACAATTATGAGATTCTTCACTTCATCTTTGCCAAACAATTGTTTTTTCTTGTTTGGCATTTTTTATTAGTGTGGGCTAAGAGGGTTTATAACAGAGTCAAATTATATGGCTCTTTTTTGGCCATGATATGAAGTGTCAAAAATGATTAAATGAATGAATGTTTTCGTCTCTAGTATTCTCCACTATTGCCATCACATTGAATAAGTCTTTTTTTTCCAACCTTGAATTGTATATGAATATCTTAGTTGGATATTAATATCATCAATATTAATGTATGCAATGTTTAGAAAAAATATGTTGATAATCCTTCAGTTTTGTTTTGATCAGAGACTTCCCCATTATTTTTTAAATATATATTTTAATCTAATTTTTAATATAATCAAGAATATTTCAGAACAGATTCTAAAATTACCTTTTTATTAATTAATACACATATTAATAGTATCATTCTCCCCACTTGATCTCAAAATCCCTAATTTCATTCGGACCTATTTGCATGTTCTCTCCCTAATACAGAATCAAAATATTAACAAACTTGAGTCGTTTTTTTTTTTTTGGGGGGGGGGGGGTGGTATGAATAAGGGCTGAGTATCTCAGCAAGGGTTGGATTGTGAGTGCAAAAAGTAGAGTTTTCCAACCCGGTTTATTCTTACCATAGGTATTAGAAATTAAATTGCTGATGAGGCCTAAATTGATGATAAGGTATGCACAAGCAATTTGAAGTATAATAATATTTAAATAACTAAATTAAAAAGCAGTAGAATGTATAAAAAAAATAAAAATGCCCCAAATCAAATGTTAAAGAATAAAACAGATGAAAATTTAATTAAATATATACTTATTTTACAGAATTACATTATATCATAGGAAAAAAATCTTGCGAGTTAAATAACGATAGGATCGCAAAAATTCATAAGATATTCATGAATTTGAATATGAAAAAAGCTCAAAAGTATGGAAATACTCTCCAATAAATGATAAATGATAGATGTAAGAACTAACTAGGGAGTTAATTTTAATTATAAATGTAAGATTTAATTTACTTAGCTTATAAATTGATATATAGTTTGATATTACTCTTAATCCAACTTTAATTTATTGTCTTCCTACCACTTAAATGATTGATCCAAAAGATATGACTTTATTTTGGAGACCAAAAGATATGATTTAAATGCTTGGATATTTTTCATCCACGATCTATCCAACAAGCTCTCAAAATCTGGGGATGGGGACCAATACCCAAATGGACTTCCTTCCATATGAGATAGCCATGATTTAGTGGTCCACATTAATTAATTTTAATAAATATCGAATCAATTGTAAGCCAAAAAAAGAAAAAGCAGAGATCAAATCAGTGTACCTCAACTTTCAAACGTCAACTTCAACCAAGAAAAATAATATTGATGGCCACAAATGCTAAAACAATCGCATCTAAAATCTTTGGATACATTGCATAGTTCAGCTAGTAGCAGATTGTGCCGGTTTAATCGGAGATCTTAAATTTGAGCTCACAGCATAAAATTAGGTTAAAAACTCACTGGTAGATCTTCATTGCTTTTACAGTTCTACATTGTTTGATTTAAATTGGTCAGAGTCCAATATATTTTTTCAAACATCAGTGCATCTTATCCTTATTATTTATAAAAGTTAGTTAAAAATTTAATTTGATTTTAAATACTCCTCTGATCTTAAATATAAAAACCTTATACTTGAGTATAAGGGTCTTATATTTATGATCGGAGGAGTATAGGATTTCAACATACTTTTTTTTCAATATTTATTCATTTTCTTCTAAATAATGCTTATAATGATTACATTGTTAATAAGTATTCATCAAGAAGTAATTTCAATGCATATAGTTGATAGAGTTATTTTAAAGAAGATGACATTCATTTATTACAAATAATTAATTTAACTATTTTTTTAATATTTACAAATTAGTTATATAGCTCTTATATATTTGGGAGCGGATGTACTATCATCTTTCAAACATTATATTATGTGATCTTACTAAGATGAGATGACGACACTTTTGTCCTACGCCATTCATGCCTTCTCCTTTTTTTCTTTGACTTGTCAACTTCTTTGGCCTTCTACACAAATTTAGAATTTGGTCACTTTGGTGTTTAAAATAAATGCAATTATGTTGTCTCCATGTCTCCTCTTTGCTTCTTGATGATTAGGTCTTTCATATTCTTTGATCTTCCAGGAAGAATAAAATAAATTCAATAAAGGATTTGGTTGATTAGCTTCTTTTCTTTCAGTAATGTAGAACAGATAGATACACTTGAATTGTTAAAATCCATATATGCCTCCATGCATTGTTGTAGTGTTCCTTGCTCGAACCTTTCCATGGACCTTGATTAAACCATCATTGGAATTAATCTGTAAATTTTAAGAAGAAGCTACAAACTCAACTCAAGGCTTTGCTAAATTGTAAATTTTTAGATTGCTGGATCTTGTTAAGATTTATGCTAAAGATTATGTCAGTCACTGTCAAATGCCTGTCCACTGCTTTTTTTTTTTTTTTTTAAATTCCCTTCAATAATTTTCATGAAAATCATTACACTCAATAATCAGAAACAGAAAATAAAGAAAGCAACTAACTTCAGTAGCTTTATTTTTTTTCCCGCCCTTCAAATATGCCACTACCTCCAGTCCTTAATATAAAAGCTAGTTAACTAATTTGAGTATATTAAAAAAGTTTGTTGAGTTAGTTATTTGTAATAATTAGGAGTTGTTTTCTCTAAAATACCTTTGATAATCATATATATTAACTAGAACTAACATTTGATTGAATCTTTAATATGTACAACTACTACAAGAACTATCTTGGGAAAAATGATAAATATAAAAGACAAAATAGATTGGGATCTAATATTTAGGACCAAATTAAAAGTCAAATTAATTCTTATATTATAAATCAGAATTAGTATTGATAAACTTCTAGTTTTAAATACAAGAGCTGGTTGAAGGGGTTAGCTTATTTATTGTCTTGCTACCAAGAAAAACAAATCATAGGTAACGATCAAAACACTAAAGATTTTCGTCGCGCATGCTCCTCTCATTGTCATGCATCTGAACTCACTCCTCCTCTTGATTGTTTCACCAATCCAAACTCATATCTTTGTATATATAATCCAAGGTTTTCTCAATTTTAAGCAACGTGAGACTCTCTTTTTTGGACACACTTACCCACAAAACTACAACAGAAGAGGGCCCGGGCATTTACATTAATTCTAACCTCACCCTCATTGAGTGGCCTTCAACACTCCATATGCATGTTGGTTCAACAGCATATCGTCTAGCCACTTCTCAAAATTCGTCACATTATCTTTATTGAGCACCAAAGATAATGACCCTTCATCCTTGTTTTTTGTTAAAGTTTCTCATTTTTAGTCATGTCGGAATCTTATGTCAACTTGATATCATATAAAGTATGCCAAGTCATGATCCCCGTTCGAAAGTAAGCAAAGTTGAAAGTATATAAAAAGAGTTCCAACAACAAAGACTTGGTCTAGCAGTGTAAGGCTCCGTTAAATCTTTTTGGGTCTTGAGCTCGAATCTTAGAAGAGCCATCTTTGTAGAGAGGGAAAGCTACAAACCCCGAACTAAATTAACCAGATTATAATATCAAAGAAAAAGTCCCAAGAGTATGAAAGGGCAGAACTTCCCTTATATCAAACTCCTTTATATAGAATACTAGTGTGATTTCTTCGTGAAATCCTGGACCTGACTTCTCCTCTCTTCTGTTTCGTATGCTGCCAGATCAACATATCATCACTGCTTATGTTTCCTCCGATGGGATTTAGATTCCAGATTCCATTCTCTATTAGCATGTCAACCGTCTACCCTTTTCTTTTTGCTAAGTATAAGTATTGTCTTATTAGAAGCAATCATGTTTAAGATACTATCAGATACTAAATATAGACATTTTTTTTTAATGATGATTCAAATATTGATTTGCCATATCCCTTCCGCTATGATGAACCTTCCCACCTATGAATACCTGGCCGAATCATAAACCAAACATTGCATTATCCAGATGCACAAGTTTGTGGAATGTTGGGCCCAATCTAACGTTTAGGATCCATTATGTAGGCCCAAATTCTAGAGTGCTTTATTAGCGGCAAGTCTGTTCGTTTAGCTTATGAAGCTCTTCTCGCTGGATCAAAGCGCAAAATCCTATTTTGGTTTAATCGTTTATTATTATTTAACATGTTTCTTTATAGAGTTTAATTTGGTTCTTCATGAATGATAAATAGTCCGGTCTCTTAATAATTTTTTTCCTTTGCCCGTTGGGTCCTTCCTATTTAGACATTTTTCAGTTTGACCATTTACAAGTGAAATTAATATCAATAATTTCCTTCCACATATAATTTGGTAGAACAACGTCACATGAAACACTAGAATAAAATTCTACTATGGTGAGATGTCACGTGTGTTTTGTAAGAATATGGTGAAAAATCAGAGAGAGAGAGGGGACAAGTAATCTGGGCAAAGGACAAGAGTCAACCTCTTTGTGTGCTCATGTCTGTTGAGAGCAAAAATTTTGTCTTACAGGCACTGTCTTCAACAGACACAATCTCCAAACAGATTCATCCCTGTATATGTTTCCTTCCGGTCCTAAATATAAGACATATTTTGTAGTGTAAATATAAGATCTATTTTATATTGTAAAAATTACACTACAAAATGGGTCTTATATGTAAAACCGGAGAAGTATATAATAATGCAATGATGCCTCAGATATTAAGCTCACAAAATAGAGAGAGAGAGAAATCTACAAGAAAACTTATTATTGAGAGTAAACCTTAAGAAAATCAAATCCCAGAAAGTTAATAAACACATAAAGATGTCAAACTTTTATGCCAATATCTGTGTGTTAGGTTGGAAGACTAAAGAGAGGGTGAAAAAGATGACACAAAAGATAGGGTGTAAGGAATCAAAGAGTGTGATAGAAAAGAGACAAAGAAAAAAGCAGGGGAAACAGGTAAATGATGGGGGAGGGATCGGAGAGCCATGAAAGCAGAGATGTAATGATTTGAGAGAAGAAGGAAGAATCAAGAACCTGAGGGCATCTTTGCTTCTTGTTATGAATTAAATGGCATGTGGGGCCACATACCCTAAATAGACCCCACCCTCCTATCATTATTGTGTTTGCGTTGTGATTTACATCCCCTGTTTACACAAACCCTCTCTCTATGCCTTTTTGAACAGAGACTCTGTTTTTGACCTCTTCTATTTGGCTTTTCAGATTCCTTAGTTTCCAGCATATGATATATATATTTATATATATATAGTTGGAAAGCCTTGAGCTGGGTACTTTGCGTGTGGAAAGATTAATTAAATAATGCTATTTTAAAATGTCTTTTAAAGAATTACGTATAAAATATTGTTATACAGTTAATGTCTTGCAAGAGTACCTCTGAATATACAACCAAGTCTCCCATAGACATATTCATGAGGAAAAATTAATTTACACGTACAAATTATTAGTTCTGAGCATGTTTTAGTTTTCCTTGCTCAAACCTTTACGTGGACCTTGATTAAACCATTATTCGAATTAATCTGTAAATTTTACGAAAAAGCTACAGACTCAACTCAAGCTCTGCTAAATTGTAAATTTTTAGGCTGCTGGATCTTGTTGAGGTTCATGCTAAAGATTATGTCAGTCACTGTCAAATGTCTGTCCACTGCTTTTTTTTAATTCCCTTCAATAATTTTCATGAAAATCATTACACTCAATAATCAGAAACAGAAATAAAGAAAGCAACTAACTCTAGCAGCTTCATTCTTTTCGCTGCCCTTCAAATATGCTGCTCATCTTTAATATAAAAGCTAGTCAACTAATTTGAGTAGATTAAGAAAGTTTGTTGAGTTAGTTATTTGTAATAATTAAGAGTTCTTTTTTCTAACATATCTTTGATAATCATATATATTAGCTAAAACTAACATTTGATTGAATATTTAATATGTACAATTACTACAAGGATTATCTTAGAAAAAATTGATAAATATAAAAGGAAAAGTGAATTGGAGTCTTATATTTAGGGTTAAATTGAAAACTAAACTAACTCTTATATTATGAATTGGAGGTAGTATTAATGAACTTCTAGTTTTATATGCAAGAGCTAGTTGAGGGGTCGGTATATTGATTGTCTTATCTTGCTAGCTGCTACCAAGAAAAAGAAATCATAGCTAATGATCAAACCAGTAAAGATTTTCGTCGCGCATGCTCCTCTCATTGTCATGCATCTGAAATCACTCCTCCTCTTGATTATTTCCCTTATCCAAACTCGTATCTTAGTATATATAATCTACGGTTTTCTCAATTTTAAGCAAAACGTGAAACTTTTTTTTTTTTGGGACACACTTACCCACAAAACTACAACAGAAAAGGGGCCGGGCATCTACATTAAAGCTCTGTTTGGATGCTCCAAAACCATGGTTTCAGAAGCACTTTTCCGCAAAACGAGATAACCTCCTCCACATATTTACTTCGTAATTCGTAAAAGCACTTCTGAAACCATGGTTTGGTTTTTATCCAAACACTACCTAATTCTAACCTCACCCTCATTAAGTGGCCTTCAACACTCCATATGTATGTCTGTTCACAGCATATCTTCTTGCCACTTCTCAAAATTCGTCACATCATCTTTATCGACCACCAAAGATAATGACCGTTCATCCCTTTTTTTTTTTTTGGGTTAAAATTTCTCATTTTTAGTCATGTCGGAATCTTATGTCAACTTGATATCATCTAAAGGATGCCAAGTCGTGATCCCTGTTTGAAACTAAGTCGAAAGTCTGTATAAAAACAGTCCCAAGAGTGCGAAGGGGAAGAACTTACCTTATACTCCTCTGGTCCTTAATATAAGACACATTTAACTAATTTGATTAAATTAATTAAGTTAGGTAAGTTAGTTAATTATAAGAAAAGTGACACATTTTTCCTAAAATGCCATAATCATCTTTCTTAATACCCTCTCTCCCCCTTCTACTTGATTATGGTTGAAAGAGTATCCATATGGGTAATTTAAAGAAAATTGATAAATATGATAAATGGGTCTTATATTTAGGATCAAAATCAACTCAAGAATTGAGTCCTATATTAAGAACCGGAGGAGTATCAAACTCCTTTATATAGAATATTAGTGTGATTTCTTCATGAAATCCTAGACTTTTCTTCTTTTTGGTATGCTGCCAGATCAACGTAGCATCACTGCTTCTGTTTCCTCCAATGGGATTTGGATTCCAGATTCCATTCTCTGTTAGTATGTCAACTGCTACCCTTTTTTGTTCTTTGCTAAGTATAAATATCATCTTATTGGAACTAATCCTGTTCAGGACACTATCAAGCACTAAATATGGATATCTTCTCAGTAAGAATTAAAACCTACATTGATCATGTTATGGGAGACTAGTCTCTTCCCACCTATGAACACCTGGCTGAATGATAAACCAAACATTGCATTATCCAGATACACAAGTTTGTGGAATGTTGGGCCCAATCTAACGTTTAGGATCCATTATGTAGGCCCAAACTCTAGAGTGCTCTATTAGTGGCCAGTGTGTTCGTTTGGTTTATGAAACTCGTCTCGCTGGATCAAAGGGCAAAATCCAGTTTTGGTTTAATCATTTATTATTGTTTAACATGTTTCTTTGCAGAGTTTAATTTGGTTCTTCATGAATGGTTTGCTAGTTTAGTCTCTTAATAATTCTTTTTCTTTGCCCGTTTGGTCCTTCCTGTGTAGAAATTTTTCTGTCTGACCATTTACAAGTAGAATTACTATCCATAATTTCCTTTCCAATATAATTTGGTAGAGCAATGTCACATGAAAAACTAGAATAAAATTCTACTCCTGGTGAGACGTCACATGTGTTTTGTAAGAATATGATGAAAAATCAGAGAGAGAGAGAGAGAGGACAATTAATCTGGGCAAGGGACAGGAGTCAACCTTTTTGTGTGCTTGTGCCTGTTGAGAGCAAAACTTTTGTCTTACAGGCAGAGTCTTCAACAGACACAATCTTCAAACAGATCCATCCTGTATATGTATGTAATAATGCAATGATCCCTCAAATATTAAATTCACAAAAGAGAAGGGGGGGGGGGGAAGAAAGAAACCTTATTATTGAGAGGAAACCTCAAGAAAATCAAATCCCAGAAAGTTAATAAACACGTAAAGATCTCAAACTTTTATGCCAATATCTGTGTGTTAGGTTAGAAGATTAAAGAGAGGATGAAAAGATGACACAAAAGATAGGGTATAAGGAATCAAAGAGTGTGATAGAAAAGAGACAAAGAAAAAAGCAGGGGAAAGGTAAACGATGCGGGAGAGATCAGAGAGTCATGAAAGCAGATGTACAATGATTTGATGGAAGAAGGAAGAATCTGTGGGGTATCTTTGCTTCTTGTTATGAATTTAATGGCATGTGGGGCCACATACCCTAAATGGACCCCGCCCTCTTTCTATCATTATTGTGTTTGCGTTATGATATGCATGCCCTGTTTACACAAACCCTCTCTCTGCGCCTTTTTGAACAGAGACTCTGTTTTTGACCTCTTCCATTTGGCTTTTCAGATTCCTTAATTTCCAGCATATGACATATATATATATATATATATAGTCGGCAAGGCCTTGAGCTGGGTACTTTGCATGTGGAAGGATTAATTAAAGAATATTTTAAAATGCCTTTTAAAGAATTATGTATAAAATATTGTTATACAACTATTGTCTTACAAGAGTACCTCTGTATATGCTACTAAAGCCAAGGCTCCCATAGGTATATTCATAAGGCAAAATTAATTTACTCGTACAAATTATTAGTTCTGAGCATGTTTTAGTTTTACTACGATAATAGTAATAATAATAACCAGATAAGATAACACTTTAGACTAATGATGGTGAAGAGGAACACAACTACTGATTACAACGTGGGACTGTCGAATGTCATTATGCCAACCTCTACGTATACTAACATTTCATATGTATATTATATATATATATATAAAAGAGTATAATGATGACCAGCTACTGCTATATATATATATATAGTTGATTATATCCAGCCTTTTACTGGAAGAAGCAGATCACAGAATCACAACTTCTTTCTGATTCGCCTGCTTCTTCAATCAAAATGGTAACTGTTTGATGATTACCCCTTTTCTTTTTGAGTCTTATTATCCACTCATTGCTCTATTATCATCATCACAGGCACGAATATATAAATATATATATATATATATCTATATATGACAGACGGATGATAATAAGAGACATATATACGTACAAAGATGGATACTGTGTTTGGAAAATGAGTTTTCAGAGTGAGACCTGCAAGTTTATGTGGCAACAGAAAAAGGGACAGCAGGAAGCATGAAACGAGGAAAATTAAAAAAAACATGGCGTGGGTTGTAATTTGTACGTGGTAGGGCAGAGGATAATATTAATAATTAGGGTTAGAAATGGAAATGACGTAGTGATTATATATGAAAATAATGCTCACAGCCTAAACGTCCTATATTGTTTGTCTTGTAACCCATTTTTGTGCGTGTGAAGGACAATAATGCCCCCACCCCCTTGGCTTCTTTTATTAATAATTCATGAATCACTAAGCTGGCACGTACGTATGCCTGCATTAAAAGCCAATCGCAGTGAGATTATTTGTTGCTCACGATCTATCTTCACTATATATATTATTACAGCCAGTGCATGTTGGTTGGGATTTTGGGGAGATATGATAAAATATTCAACCTCGTTAGACTTGAAACTGTATATATGTAACTCAAACGAAGTACAAGTCTTTAGAAGAATTACAGGGCAAAAAAAGTTAACTGCTTCACTTTGGCCTTTTGCGGTCTACCCTTTTCGGCTGATGGACTCTCAATGGAATTAAAACACCATTGTAAAAAACACAAGTTACAATTCTTACAAAACTGTACTATAGGGGGAAACGGTATTCTCCAATCCTATTTTTATGAGTTTGTCTAATCCTATGTGACAAATAATTACTCATACGAAAAACTTTTTTTAATAATTTTTTTCAATTACAATTCTAGTTTCTGTCTATCATTTTTAATATTTTGTACCAAACAGGATCTAAAAGATATTAGCTAGTAGGGTTGGGGAACTCAATTAGGCCTTATAAGGCCTCTCTTTCAAGAAAACTCATCCGATCTGAGACTCGTGATAGTGACACTATCTCTATGTAATTCAAAACTCTAAAGTGTCATTAAGATATGAGCTTTTTTTATTAAATAAATTCTTCAACTTACTTTTGTTTTACGTGCGTGATTGAATAATTTTTAAGAGTTAGTGGAAATTAAAGAAATATGGTGGCATAATTTGCATCTCATGGTAATATCATCATCATCGAAGTCAATTATTGATACTCTTTCCGTCTTTAATATATGAACTAATTATTGAGTTAATTATGATCTTAAATATAAGACTTATTTCTCATAATTATCAATTTTTTTCTATGTTACTCTTATAGATACTTTCTAGACTATAATCAAATAGAAAAAGAGGGAGAATATGAAAAAAAAAGAAGATAATTATAGTATTTTAGAGAGAGAAAAGTGTCATATTTCTTATAATTAACTAAATTACTTAACTTTCTTGATCTAATCAAATTAGTTAAATAGATTTTATATTAAGAACCGGAGAAATACTTCTAATGATCAAGACCTGATCTGCCGGTCTTTACATTACAATATCTGATGAAGATATGCAGCTTAATTATAAATTCTTAACTCATAAAAACAAGAATCGAGGCGCATCAAATGAGAGCTTAAGAGCGTCGAGAACATGTTTGTTTTCAATATAAAATTAGATTTGTGTCTAGGAGAAAAACAGAGGGCTTAGGGAGAAAATTGCAGGATATCTGTATATATACGAGGGAATATAATATGAATACTATATATATACACACAAATCAGTGTCACTTGTAATACATTATGATTGCAGGGGATTTAAGCAAATTGCTGAAGTGATACAAGATGATGATTCTTATATTCCTTGGAATTCAGCTAAGGAACCACAAAACCAAAAGCCTTGTGCTTTAAAAAAAGGTAAAGATATAGGGGGTTGAATTATAGATGATGTGGGAAGCCGGCCGTTGAGGTGAGAGGAGACATGTAGAGACACAAGCGAAAAGGTATATAATATAAGACTTATTTTATAGTATAAATTATACTATAAAATAAGTTTTATATTTAGGACTTAAGAGAGTATATGTATAATAAAAGCATGAGAAGTTCGGAGGACAAGGGTAGGATTTAGGAGGCAAAAACTGACCAAAACATGAACCTTACATAATCATATGTACTCCAAACCTTATTAGCAATCCTTAACTTTTTTTAGCCTTACATGATCTAATGTTTTCCCCTTATTTTCTTTTCCTCGCTTTTTTTCCCATCCAAAAAAAAAGGAAACACTCCAATCCTTCCATATTTTCTTTTTTCTTAACTTTTTTTCAATCTAAACATGATGTAAAAGACATGCCGCTCACATCCTATATGTAAGTCACTTATAGGAGAAAAAAGTTTATTCCTAAATATAAGCAGCTTGTATGATATTCCTCCGATCCTGAATATAAGGCCCATTTTGTAATGTAATTTACATTACAAAATGGGTTTTATATTTAGGACCAGAGAAAGTAGTTAATAATTTTTTTCCAATTTTATCCCTATTAAATACTATAAAGATAACATGTGAAAGAAAATGCACGTCATATTTTTGTTAATACCCTTTCTTTAATAGGAGCAGCTGTGGAAACTTTTACATTTTTTGATATGCAAAAAGGAGGTAGAAGCAACTCATGCGTAGGAACATGGTCCTACCCTGCTCCTAAGCGTGACCCGTCTCAAATTCAAATTAGAGAAAATAGTACACTATAATTTTGGATTAAGTGATTTGTTTAAAAAGAAAACAATTCCCTAGCCCTTACGATGACATGGGGTCACACTTATACATACATACATACATATATATATATATATATATAGAGAGAGAGAGAGAGAGAGAGAGGCGTGTGGGAACTTGTCGTGTGTGTGTTTTGCGAGCTGGAGGATGGAGGATATATTGCTGTCTTCCTAGACAGCTTGAGGCCCGGAACATTTAATGTGCTTTCAACCCTCCCAAGGCAAAAAATTTTATTAATAATTTCCTCAATAAATAAGCGTGTGTGTATGCATGCGCCAGCGTGTATCCTTCATTTTAATCTCCCCAGATTTCAAAATGTATAATAAAATCATTACCAAACTATATTGTTCATAAATATAACTCATTTTTAAACTCAGTGTAATGCTATGCATGAAGATTCATGGATAGCTAAACAAACAAAAAACAAAAAAAAAGCCTCTTACGGGTCTACCTGATATTTCATACCACCTCTATCCTTAATATAAAAACTAGTTGGAGATTTAATTTGAATATAAATATAAAATTTTAATGCATTTTTGTCCCTCCAAATTTGTAGTTCATCATAAAGTATCCTTATTAATTACACGGTGTTTTTATTCAAGAATATTCATGATTAAAAAGGATGCTTTAGAAAAATCAATTCATTTTTATTACAAATAACTAATTAATTAATTTCTTTAATATATTCAAATTGATTAAGTAGATCATTAGAGCTCGTAAATGATTTTACTTTTCTCTTGGTCATGGGCATTTACACGGAGCAAGACTGTTAATATGTTGATGTAAATATTAATGTGATGTCTTTATTTGAAGCATAATGCATCTATTTATAATATATATATATATGTGTGTGTAGTTACATGGAGCATACAAATTTCAGATGAAATTACATACCATATGTATTTATTTCATTTTTGTGTCAACCATGCAGCCGATCTATTTAAAATAGCTTATAAATTTTTTTTCAATCATAATTTATAAAATACAAAGTGAATATGTAAAAAAAATTTTATTCCCATTAATGCAAAACGTATTTATAAGTACTTTTAAATGCCATTCCAAACGGACAAATAGTTAATTTATTTAAATGAAGAATGGGATACTCAGATTTAGAATTAGGATTCCATGCTCCCACGCGTCCGCATTGAATTAAATTAAAGAATTTCATGGCTTGGCTTAAATTTCCTAATTAAGATATCTTTAATTATCGCTAATCCCTTTTTTTGGGGATTATTCAACTTGGCGTACGTATCAATTAAAATCCAAAACTATGTGGTGTCTCTTATTTATTTTCAACACTTAAACTCTGTACATGTCAAAAAAGCTATGGTACTGATTTAAATTCTGAATCCTTCTTAAGTATATGCCGTTCCATCCTGTATTTTTTTTTTCTAAATTAAGAATCACATGCTATATTATAATTATAAAAGTTATGTAACTAGTAAAATAATTAAGCGTAAATTAGGGCATAGATCAAAGCGAAAAAGTTTTGGAAGGTGCAAATATATAATGTAATTTTGGGTATGAATCCTGTTAATTAAATAATTAATTTGTGAAGTTGAGGCAATTTGTCTGTTTTGATCTTGAGAGTGCTTATATGTGCTTGTTTATCCAATTCCGCAACAAACAAGAAGACACTTTGGAATCAAGCTTTGTTTAATTTCAAACTCTAGCCTCATAATCAATTAATTAATTAATTAATCAAGTTTTAACTATGAACTAGGAATTATATTTTAAGGGTAGTATTATAATAATATGAAGTGGGGTGCTCAATAAGCTAGGTTGGATACTGTACCAAGAAAAGAATTGGATCAACCTCATTCTAATTTTTTATTTTATTTTTATGTATTGGGATTTAAATAATAAATATAATGGTGAGGACAATGCATGCATTGAAGTAACTACTGGACATGTTTCTGATAATAAACTACTCATATAATACTTTTTTTTTTTTGCCCTAAGATGACTCATATAATATTGATTAATAACCTTATCCTATAAGGCGAAAGAGAAAGGAAAAAAGTTTGTGAAGCCTTGAGTTGGCTTGAATGGGGATCATGAGAAATTTCAAGTATTATATCAATAAACAGAAAAATGTGCTATTATTTGACTTTCTTAATAATTCTAAATTAATTAAGTAGCTTTTTATATTAAGTTATGAAGATATATGTTATCATTCAAATTGATCCATTCTTGTTAGAGAATGTGATTGTGCCTAACACCACCCTATTTTTACATATAAATCACTTATACCTCATTCTTGCACATCACACGAATGCATTAAATTGATAAAAGTTTGAAAAAATGATAAAAAAATCTATTAAATTAAAAAAAACTAATAGATCATACTGACTATTCTTGTAATGATTTTTATATGTCAAAATCATCAATTTGTGGTTTTGAAACTCAGCATGTACTTTTTTGTCATTTTTTCTAAAAGTCTTCACATTGCCCATGCTAAAAAAAAGAATATTGGAAAAAATATGACGTACATTTTTTTCACATATTTTTTATTGTATTCAATAGGGATAAAATTAAAATAAGATTATTAATTATCTTACAAATGATTCGTATTTATAAATATGTTTTTTTTAAGTCACTTATAATACCTCTGGTCCTTAATATAAAATCATGTTTAATTTTTATTTTGGTCCTAAATATAAGACCACAATCCATTTTGTCTCTCATATTTATATATTTTTTTCAAAGTAGCCCTTCTAACAATAATAGTTATAGTCAATACACTTGATTAGTAAGGATATTTTAAGAAAGACAACACCTATTTAGGACAAATAACTAACTCAATTTACTTTCTTAATCTCTTTAAATTAGTCAACTTGTTCTTATAATTAGGACCGGAGGTAGTATAAAAGAACAAGTTGTAGGTTTGAATTTGGATGTGACAATAGAAAGTGCAATAATTATGAAAGAAACATAAAACTTGGATGGATGACAAAAGGCACAGCCATTAAGAAATGCATGCACCGTTGCTTGTGGAACAAACCATGTTTTAGAATCAATAACACTAACAATCCAACACATCTTCCCAGAAGTCCCTTTATTATATCCTTCTATTATGTGTGTTTTACTCAATTAAATTTTTTTTTTTTTTGCCAACTTACTCAATTAACAATTTAAGTTGTCCTTAGTAACCAAGTACCAAACAAAGAAGCAAGCACGCATGATCATTAATTAAATCACATACTCCCTCTTATTCTATTATAGATAAGATTTTTTTAAATAAATGAGATTCAGTGACTAAATGTAAATGAGATATTAATTATATTATTTTTTAAACAAATAGTTCCTAATTAAATTTTAAGGCAATTTTCGTGTTCAGTTCTAAGATGTAATTTGTAGTCTTAAATGTGGATAAATTTGATGTGTCGTATATTAATAAAGATTAAAGTAATCCTTTTGATTTTTTTTATAAGTTACAAATAACCTAATTATATAATTTAAGAAGGCAGTTAAAAGCAAGCAACATGAAAACAACGAACTTTTTCAAATGTATTCTTATCGAAAATGCGTAAGAAAAAGATACTACCGTTGCTCCTGATTATAAAAAACTAGTTGACTAATTTGAGGAGATTAAGAAAAGAAGTTAAGTTAGTTATTTGTAATAAATAAGTAGTATTCTTTCCTAAAATATCCTTACTAATTAAGTATGTTGGCCAGAACTACCATTGTTAGAAGGACTACCTTGAAAAAAAATGCATAAATATGATAGACAAAATGGATTGGAGTTTTATATTTAGGATCAAAATAAAAATTAAACAAAATTCTATATTAAAGACCAGAGCTAGTAATTCATATTGAACTAATTGAAGATACAAATGAAAAAAAACGCATTAAAACCATATACATCTCTAAAATGTAATTGATTGAAAAGAGGTTAAATACTACTCATCCGATCCTTAATATAGGATCCAATTATTGATTTGATTTTGGTCTTAAATATAAGATCCATTTTTTATTATTTATTAATTTTTTTCTAAATTACCTTTATGGATACTCCCTTAACTATAATCAAATAGAAGGGGGAGATGAGGTATTAAGAAAGATGATTATGATATTTTAGAAAAAATATGTCACATTTTTTATAATTAACTCATTTACCTAAATTTTTTAATCTAATTAAATTAGTTAAATAGATTTTATATTAAGAAACAGAAAAATAACTTTAAAAAAAATGACGAACGCTGTGGCATTTTGTGGAAAAGCAAAACACTAATCACCGACCCGACACATGCAGCTACAGGGACACAACATACAGATGAGACAAGACATTATTAAATTAAGTCAAGAATAAAGACTTTGTAAGAAACAAGATGATCTTCACTGCCCTACATATTCTCAATTACTAGTATCTTATTCCTTCCTAACTTTGTCCCCTTCCGCCAATTCTTTTTCTTTTTATATTTCCTCTCTCTCTTAGTATAAAAATTAGTTTATTAATTTAAATAAATTAAATCTTTTTATTAAATTAGTTATTTATAATAATTAGAAATTATTTTTCTTAAAATATTCTTACTAATTATGTGTATTAACTAAAACTATTATTTAATATAATATTTATTATGAGCAACTACTAAAAAAATTATTTAAAAAATGAATAAATATGAAAGATAAAGTGAATTCAAATATTATATTTAAGATCAAGTTAAATATCAAATAAGATCTAATATTAAAAATTGGAAGTACGACCTTTGGTTTTTAATATAACACCTCATTTGATTTTTATTTTAATCTTAAATATAAGACCCCAATCTATTTTTTCTTTCTTATTTATCTATTTTCTTTAAGATAGTTCTTCTAATAATGATATTTCTAACTAATAAAATTAATTAGCAAAGATATTTAAAAAAACAACACTTATTATTATAAATAACTAATTTAACTTATTTTTTTAACCTATTCAAATTAATCAATTAATATGTATATTTTTGATAGGAGGTAGTAGTATATATATATAATTTTTAATTTAGGGAAATAAGGGGCATACATAGAGAGGCGAGGAAAACAAGGAGACACGATCCGGGATAGGGGGCGCCAAAATGGAGCAGGAGAAGACGACGTCGTAGAGCCTATGCCCAGCCTCGGTCGTCTATGACAAACCGTTTCCAACGCCCCATGTCTCTAGTCTCTTCTCAGTTCTCACTCCCCCTGACGTGTAAGGCCGTCTGGCCCACCATCCCTCTCATTTCAATGCTCTAAAATTCTGTCAAATTTCCAGTCCAAGAACTTTTTTTTATCTTAAATATTTTTTATCAAAATTTTATTACCCTACTTCTTTAATTTTTTTAATTAAATTCATTAAAATTTTTACTGTCATTTCCTTCCCTATTTCCATCATACAAACATAAGGATAATTTTTTTTAATTAAGTAGCGAACAATAGTAACTCACATAAAAGACGATACTTAATATCAGACTTAGCCAAACATTTCTGACTAAATATTTTTTAATCTTTTAATTCATTTTACCTGCTCGTGTTTTTCCCATAAAAACCTGCTTCACGTACAATTCATGATAAATATAGATTATACTACCTCCGGTCCTTAATATAAGACCCCGTTTGACTTTTTGTTTGGTCCTAATTATAAGACCCCAATCTATTTTGTTTCTCATATTTATGTATTTTTTCCTAAGATAGTCCTTCTAATAATGATAGTTCTAGCCAATACACTTAATTAGTAAGGATATTTTAGGAATGATAACACTTATTTATTACAAATAACTAACTTAACTTACTTCCTTAATCTCCTCAAATTAGTCAACTGGGTCTTATAATTAGGACCGGAGGTAGTATATTATTAATTTAATCACTGCGAAGTAAAATAAAATAAATGAACTAAATCTTATATTAGATAAGAAAGGAAGTATAATATGAAGTTTGCAAATTCTAACAATAAAAATGTATAATTTTTATAATTTTTTTTTTGTTAAGAAGATTTATTTTACTATTGGAAGCAATTCAATTCGAAGTACTGTCGCACACTAAATATGAACATCTCTTTTAATAAGAAACCAGACTTTGATTGTTACATTAGAAAAACTAGTCCCTTCTATTAAACTTAATTCCTGTGGATTATAATATATACTATTAATAAGAAAGTTAAAAGCTTGGAAGGTCATGCAACTGGGCACGTGGCAAGTCCCCCTCCCTTCATTACCTAATAAACCTAAATTTTTATTGATGATTTCTATTGTAAAAATCTCAAGATGTGTGAAAAATGTGATGGAACTTGAGAACATTAATTTTTGGTTGTTATATATCAGTACACATGAAAAGGTTTGGTGTTCCTTGTCTACTCCAACTTGGTTTTCAGTCATAAATGTTTCTTAAGTTTGACATAGACAAAGGATCCCTCATGGATAGCACTCCTTTGAAAAGTGGTTCCAATGCTGGAATCAGAATTGATGTGTGACAGAAACCACTTCTTGTTGGGTGCTACGTTCACCTTATTAGAGCAGATTTTTCTGAATCTTCTTAGTGATTTTCTTTGTCTTTCATGTAATGTAACTTTTACGTTTTAGTCCTGACTTTGTAATTTTTAATCAAATAGCAAGGATGATTTACATGAGTGGTTAATGTGGGCTACTGCAGTTGAATCTATTATAAACATTATCATTATCATCATTATTAGTACTACTACTATTACCACTACCTCTGATCCTTTAGTTGATTAATTTAAGTAAATTAAAAAAATTAGTTAAATTAGTTACTTGTAATAAATAGGTATTATTTTTTAAAAAATATCTTTGCTAATCAAATGTATTAACTAGAATTATTATTATTATAACAATTATTTTATAAAATAAATAAATAAATATGAGAGATAAAATAAATTTAAATATTATATTTATAACTAAAATAAAAATCAAATGAGCTTTTGTATTAATTATTAAACATAATATTATTATTGTTGCTGCTGCTAGGAAGTAGGGAGATGACATCTCCATTAGCTCGTGCGTTCCTCCAATTAATTTAGCACAGACTTAGGGGGTGTTTGGATAGAAACCAAACCATGGTTTTAGAAATGTTTTTACGGTTTACGAAGTAAATATATAGAAGAGTTTGCCTCGTTTTACGAAAAAGTGTTTCTGAAACCATGGTTTTCATATTGTCAAACACCCCCTTAAACGGATTGTGTAGCACTAAAGGAGCAGGTCGTGGGGTGCTTGTCCCGCCTGCTGCAAAATGCTATATAAATATATACGGTTATTATTATAATTTTTAGAATGAAAAACTCAGTTCGTATCATTTTTAGACCAACACAAATTATTATATTTAAAAAATTAAAAAATAGTTTAGCATATACTCCTATGGTCTTATATAAAACAAAGAGATGAGATTTTTTTTTGTCTTATTTATAAGGTTAAAAATTTTTTTATAATAATATATACTAAATATAGATAAAGTTAAAATTTATTTAATTTTAAATGAGAGTTAATAAAATTTAAAATTTTTAATATTTGTGAAATATACTAAAAATATTTTATAAATAGGATCGGAGAAAATGGAGGGCGGGGATTGTTTGAACGAGAAAGACAAAAGGTTGTGATTATTTTGAAATTTGGAAAAAGGAGGGGAAGAAGAAGATCGAGTCGGGTCCACAGAGGGAATGGCCTTGGCGTGGAGTTCGTGAGGCGAAGCTGAGAGCTGGGGACTGAGAGGGGTGGGGTCGGGTGGGAAGCACGTCAGGATGAGACAAACTTCATAAACAAAGTATAATCATAAGAAATCAATAAATAGTTGTCGCTTTAAAAAAAAAAAAACTTTTTTTGGATCTATTTACCTTTTTTCTTTTTTTGACCCGGCCGCCCAACCACCCCGTCTCTTGTGCTTTTTTTTAAAAAAGAAGCGTTTGTACGAAACTAAATCATAATTTAAAGAATAACTTCTAGAAAATAAATTTTATAAAAAATAGATTTTGTGAACAAGTGATTTTAATAAAATGAAAGTGTTTAAATAGTTATTATTAGAAGTACTTTTTATATATACAAATTAGTAAAAAGAACATAAGTCAATATGATAATTATAAGATAGATTTTATAATAAATTTTAATTTGAAGGAATGAAATTGTTAATAATATATTTTTTACCAACATAATTAATAATATATAAAATAATATAATTAATAAAGAATTAATATGTGTATATATATTTATAAGATATGGGATTAAATATGTTCATAGAAAAATAATTGACGAATGTTAAATTCATATTACTGTTGAGATCTATTCTGACATGTATAATCATACTCTTCAATTTGATCTAAAAACAGAATGAATTCACTTATTCTGAAACCATAATTTTAAACCAAAAACTGTAATTTTCTGGTTTTTTTCTCCTGTTTGGCATATTTTTTATCCTCACCATTCCCCTCGCCCAAAGGCCTGTGCGTCGCTCATTTTTTATTTGTTCAATTATAATCATATTTGTATAAATTGATATTAACCTGTCTATTTGGAACGGAATCTAAGACAAGAACAAAAAGGATCAATGTTTTCTGCTAATGGCTTAAATACTTACACTTGATATACTAACTCTGCTAGTTAATATAATACGTAGTTATTAATTTGAAAAAATTAAAAAACTTATTAAATTAATTATTTATATTTATTATTTTTTACAAATTAATTTATTTTATTTATAAATTGACATATTCTAATGATTTATATAAGTATTTTAGAAAAATCATATATTATGTATATTAAAATTGAGTAATTTAGTAACTTTTTAAATCTTTTCAAATTAATTAATTGAGTCTTATATTAATAATAAGAGGTAGTATTACCACTTTCACTATTTTTTTTTAATATTATAATACCTCCGGTTTTTAATATAAAAATTAGTTAGGAGGTTGGATTTGATCTTAAATATAAGACCTCAATTTATTTTATCTTCTAAAGTTATATTTTTTTAACTAAAATATTCATATTAATTGTGAAGAGTTCTTGCCAAGAGATAATGTCAATGCACATGTTCAAAATGATAGTTCAGGAAAGACAATATATATTTGTTACAGACCATTAACTTAACTAATTTTTTAATATCTCTAAATTAGTTATCTAATTCTTATGTTAAGGATAAGAGATATAATAAATTTATTACTATGCATAGTATTTTTAGGCTTTTAGATTTTTTTTCCTTGCATAAAATGGGGGGATGAATTAGTTGACAATGCCATACCATCACCACAATTATGTACAATTTAATCTCGCATTGCTTCTCATTGGGTAGTTGGGATATTGCATTTATTGAGAGTTCAATCATTTACGACTCGGGTACTAATATCACGCATGTATTTAATACACCCGTACTAGTTATATAATAATTATACAAGTCAATGTCGAAGAAAATAAATATATTATCTGGTATACTAACTAATTTATTTCCCTAAATTGAAAATTAGTCCGTAAATCTTTTCTCAACAGCAAATTTTACCCACATTACAAGAAGTAAATATTTTTCAGATTAAAAGCAGCCTTTTCTTGAGCGCATGATAGAATTTATTTTAAGCTAAATTTGCTTAATAAACAATTCTATTTTTTATACTAATTATAAAATTTTATTTATAAACTACAAACAAGATCTTATAATTAGGATCGGAAGTTAAAAATTGAATTTTGATTCATTTATTGAGAATACTTTTTAACTGATGGCGAGGGTACTTTTTTGAAATGAATAAAAAGTTTAATGGAAAATAATAAAAACAGTAATAAACAAAATGATATTTGGTATATGTACCCTTCCAAATAATATAGGGTTAATGTGTAAATTTATTTTGAAAGTTTTTACTTAAAAGTATTGGGTACTTGAAAGTTTTTTTAAAAGAAAATTTGTTTTAGAAGTTTAAAATAATTATAATATTACCTTTTATTATTAAAAAAACTACCATTAAAATGATGATATTAATCATTAATATTTTTAATAATAAGAGATAATATTATTATGATTTTAAATTTTCAGGATAAATTAATTCCTGACAAAACTTTCAGATACCTAATATTTATGAGTGAAAATTTTTAAGACAAATTTACAAATTTAGCCAATAATATAAGATAAAATTGAAACAAGATAGTAAAATTAAAATCATAAAGTTAATATGTTTAAATTTTTGACCGGAGAACTTACAAAAGTACTATTTATAAATCAATGACATCCTCTTACTTGTATGAATTCAAGTTTTTATGAGATTGGACATCAGTCAATTTCTTAGTAAACTTATATTAATATTAATCTGTTTATTATATTATACTTTCATTTCGGTTTTTCCCTGTATTTTCACTGTTCATTAAAATTAAAATTATCATTAGGCTGTTTAGTCTAATTCATACCAGGTAACTCTTTAAGTTAAAATTAAAGTATTAACTATTAAAATGAGGTGAATAAATTTTCGAATTTGTAATGATAGAGATGTTCACTTCCTGTCTTATATATAAGACCTATTTTATAGTGTAAATTACATTGTAAGTTAGGTCTTATATTTAGAATAGCTCGGTAAATTGAAATCGTGCAATCACTTCTCAATAAGAAAAAAGAAAAAAATTAATCTTTTAATTTTTATAATTTTAATACGTTTGTAACTCAGTTGCTATACATTGATTCGATACAACTCAATTTTTACAGTTTTGATTTGGTTGTAATTCAATCCTAAAAGTTTGCCTTGTTGTAACTCGACTGCTATAGTTTTATTCATTTTATAATTTAGTAATTGTGTTTTTGACAAATAAAATTATATATCTAATAAAAAGAAGGATTAAATTATAAAATAATTAGAAGTATAAGAACTGAATTACAACAAGTCAAACTTAAAGAATTGAATTACAACCAAATTAAAACTGTAGAGACTAAATTATACCGAATCAAAATATAAAAATTGAATTATGAACGAGTGAAAACTATATGAATTAAAAGATTAGTTTTTCCTATCAAACCAAAACAACAAGTGAATTTTTGCCGGCCAAAAAACCTAAGTAAATTTAGTTTCGGAGGCTTTTACTGCGATTCAAACGAACAGTAATGAGATCTCATGCATTGAATGCCTCACCAGATACGAGGGTCACTTCCGAAATAAAACTGCCAGAACAGGGCGCCTCATCTGCTCGACCTCTCAACGCCGATTTACGCCATTCCCAATCTCTCTCTCTCTCTCTCTCCCCCCCCCTGCTTGCAACCCAATTCACTTTGGGCACTGAGCCCCTTCTTCCTTCAAACTTCTATCTCATCTCTCTAAAAATATATGTGTGTATGTATGCTTTTCACCTTCCATTACCTTGTCCAGTAAAACAAGATTTGCGTTTTCTCCTTGCATTTCTATCTTTCCTTCTTCTGCTCTCTTCCATTCTGTGTCTCTCTCTCTTTCTCCATTTAGCACTCACAGCTCACAATTAAGCTGATTTCTTTTGCTTCTCCTCTTACGCTTTACCCTTTTCTTTACCCGGGCTTCTTTCTGAAAAATAGAATTCTATTTTGTCCTTGCTCTTTTTCATCTCAACCCACTTTCCTGTTTCTTCTTGAGGTGGGCTCGTTGTTGTTAAATGGCCCATATTTGTTTCGTTTTAGTGGTTCTTCTTCTGCCTGGCTTCAACCGTATTTGATTTTTTTCCACATTCTGTGATGTGAAGTACAGCGAAGTAAGCAGAGCAATATTTCTCAGCTTTAGTTTCTGCCAGTTTTCTTGAACCGTAAGAACCGGGCCGGACTGTGTTATCTCTTTCCTTTGTGAAATCTTTTGATGGGGCTTGCTGGGTGTTCGTTTTCTTGCGAATTTAATCAACTTCCGTCTTGTTACTGACAGGCTTCACTAAGTTACTTGTCGATTTTTTCCCCCTGGGGGCTGGGAGTTATTTATTTTTCTTCGCTGGAAATTCTGTAACGATGCTGATAATAACGATAAAAAAGTGTATAATATTATTCTGTTTCGTGGGCGCTCGTTTACATGCCTAAGCAGTAAGCAGAATTGATAGGCAATAAAGAAAAATAATTGTTTTGGATCTTATTTCTGGCGTCCCCATTCTTTCCTCCTGTTTTTGTTTTTTAGTCGCCAATGATGCATTTGATCTTCTAAAGCAACAAAATGGCCGTTGAAAAGTGATTCATATTTTTATGTTTTATTGCTATTTGTTTCTTCACATTGCCTAATTCTGTATTAATTTTTCTTTTTCCCGGTTCGTTTTCTTTAATCCAAGTTGAATCTGGACTGTGCAGGGGTAAAGTGTAAAGCTTGAAGGTAACTTCCATTTCCCCAGAGAGCTAAACAAAACGGCGTCTACCTTCAGTCTTACTGGTGTTGATTTGACGTTCTCTGTGGAAGATGAAGACATTATACTGTTTCTGTTGTGGAATCTTTGCCAACTAGTGTTTTCATCGATAGTGGAGCCAACTAGTTGGATCCAAAGCACACCCATTTCTCCTTTTTTAAGCTGCTTCTTTCTAATATTTTGACTTGATGATTGAAGGCACAATCGCATTCTAGTGTCCTAGACTGGAAGGCCTCCTGGGCTCATGTTCTTCTACATCTCATGCTAAACAGTGCTATGAATCTTCTTAATTTGAAGAAAGCCTTGAAATACATCAAATTTGTGGCCTCTTAGCTTCGAACTGCAACCTCTTGCTTTCTGAGCCAAAAGGGCATCTGATGTTCACGGATTTGCTACTATTATTGGGACCGTACTACTGAAGCACTATTCGTGACAGAAAAGAGCATTTTGAGAAAGTTGAAAGTGGGTTAGTGCGGCTCTTCTTCTCATTGGCATGACGGTTGTTAATGTCCTAGTGGCAGATATTGGAGTTGTTGTTTACCAACGTATGCTTTAATGGTTATTCATTGATAAACTATTATAAAAAGACATTTGCTTGCTTTTGAGGATTATTGGTGCTCATGAATCGAGAACAGAAGCGAGGGAAGCAAGGAAAAAGATTCTGATGGTGCTGAGAAGGTCATTGTTGCTGTTAAGGCATCGAAGGAAATCCCTAAGA
>NW_021634457.1:0-91606 GCF_004799145.2 Neltuma alba | reverse complement strand
CACAATCCACACTGAGCCCTTGAGTAGTCATGTCTCAGTCCAACATGGCAACACCACACCGCAAGCCCGCAACACGATCCATTTTTACATTTTGCTTGCGTGTCGGCGTCACACTCCCCTAGACTCCCACACAACACTGAACACTCCCATCCCACTCTCCCAGTCACCCTTGACCAGTCCCAAGTCCCAAGCCCTAAGCTCTTTGTTCTCTGTCTCTACTTTGCACCTTCCCTTAGTTCATTTTCCAGTCTTCCACATTCCATAACCAGAGGTCCAAACTCCAGAGTCGGTTGCCCCCATTCAGATTTCAGACTTCAGAGCTTGTCACTGCGTCGCCCCCATTCAGATTTCAAAGCTCGTCACAGGCTCACCACGTTGCCCCTACTTGAATCTACCTACCCTAGTCGACTTGAAGTCTTGAACACTGCAAGTCGCAAGTCTCGTCGATGCGCTACACACACCGACACGCAGGACCTGAGTGCTGGCAAGTCGTGAGTCTGTCAATCATCAGGTATACCGTACTTCGTCTCTTCATAGTTCCTTCTCTGTCTTCGTCTCCCTCTCTATCTCTAGACTCTGGAGTTTGGACTGGTTGAGCTTGAGACTCCAGACGTGAGTGTTGCCTATGTTGGAGTCTAAATATGAAATACGAACTTGTTCTAATTTTGTCTCTTCTTCACGGTCACGGTTCACTTTGGATTTTTGGTAATTGATATATTATTTATTGTTGTGAAATCTCAAATGTGAAATACATTGAATATTGCTGTATAACGTATTGAACTTGTTGTTGCTGGTGGTTGTATAATGTATTGGACTATTGGTTTTGTATATAAGATGTCATCTGCTAGTCCTAGTGTGCCTATGCCTGATGACCAATGTTGTTGTTGATGGAGACAAAAGGTCTGAAGCTAACTCTTCTGTGCATGACAATGGAATTGGAAAGAAAGCTAAAAAAAATGTACATCTGAAGTGTGGAGGTATTTTACTAAAATTGGCAAAGTAGATGGGCAAGAAAAGGCTACATGTAAAGGCTGTGGAAAGGCTTTTATTGTTGGGGGTAAGAATTATGGCACTTCCATCTTTGGCATCATGTGGATTCATGTCATTTAGTCCCTAAATACCATGACATTGGTAGTATGATGTTAGACCAAGTTAGGAAAATGAGAGCTAGACATCTTGATAATAACAAATTCCAGGAATTGCTTGCTAAGTCTATCATTGTGAATGATTTGCCATATTCCTATTATGAATACAAGTAGTTAGGGAAACACATCAATTTTTGAATCCTGAGGCTAGGTATTTTACTAGAAAAACTGTTGTGGTTGATGTTTGGAATCTGTATCTTAAGCAAAAGGAAATTTAAAAATGACAATTGTAAAAAGTCAAAGTAGAGTATGTTTAACCACTGATTGTTGGACTTCAATAACTACTGAGGGATATCTTTGCTTGATTGCTCACTTTGTTGATGAGAAATGGAATCTCAATAGCAAAATACTTGCATTCACACACTTGGAACCACCACACACTGGAGTTGAATTGGCTAAAAAGGTGTATGAACTATTAGTAGATTAGCGGATTGAGAAGAAGTGTGTTTCTATTTTTTGATAGTGCTTCAGCAAATGACAGTATGAAAAACATTTTGAAAGAGAGGATAATTTGAGTAATAGCCTGATATGTAATGGTGAGTTTTTTCATGTGATGTTGTGCCCATATTTTAAATCTCATAGTTCAAGAGGGATTGAAAGTAGCAAGTAGTGCTATCTAAAAGATTAGGAATAGCATTAGATATGTAAAGGCATCAGAGGTGAGGGCAATCAATTTCAAGAAGTGCATTGAGCAGGTTGGTGTTAAGGTGTTCTATGGGTTTAAGGTTGGATGTTCCTACTAGATGGAATTCAACTCATTCAATGCTTGAAAGTGCACTTTACTATCATCGTGCTTTTGCTACTTTGGCTTTCAATGATACAAATTATCACCATTCTTTGACAATTGATGAGTAGTCTAGGGCAGAGATGATTTGTGAATTCTTGGCTCCATTTGCAAGGATAACGGAGTTGATTTCTGGCACATCATATCCAACTTCAAACTTGTATTTTGTGCAGATATCAAAAATTAAGTTACTACTGAAAGAATTTCTAGATCATGATGATGTTGTGATCCAAATATCGCTGCAAGTATGCTTGAAAAGTTTGACAAATATTGGAGTGATTATAGTGTCATTCTTGCAATTGCAATCATTCTTGATCCACGGATGAAGTTTGATATAATAAGGTTTTCTTATGCACAACTTGATCCTGTGAATCATACTGAGAAGATTGAACATATTAGGAAGAAGATGTACTTAGTTTTCAATGAATATAAAATCATGGATGTGGTTGGATCATCATCGTCAACTCCTAGTCCTATTGTTGCTCCAAATAATGATTCATGTTCTTCTAATGCTAGTGACATGAACATTATATTGCCAAGAACATCAAATCGACCTCCTTCTTATCCATCTAAAGGTGGTATTATAAGACATGGCTGTTTAAAACTATGGCTTTTGGGGTAAGTTTGATATTCTTTCATTTTTATTTGTCATAATATTATTTTAGATTTTTTATTGACACTTTTTATTTTGTAGGATTATCTCAAATGCAACAGCAAGGACATTGCATCAATGGAAAATCTAAACTTGACTTTTATTTAGAAGAAGCAACAATGGATCCAAATCTGTTTTTGAAGATGGATGTTTTGGATTATTGGAGGACTAATGCAGCTTGCTTTCCCTATCTATCAAATGGCATGTGATATTTTGAGCATTCCAATCACCACAGTGGCTAGTGAATCAGCTTTCAGTATTGGTTCACGAGTTCTCACAAAGTATAGAAGTTGTCTTCTTCCACAAAATGTGCAAGCCATTATTTGTACCCGTAATTGGATGCTTGGTTTCCATGTGATGATTCTGATGAAGGTAATATAATTATGTTTTATTTCTTTGTTTCTTTATCTCATTTTCATTATTTATAATTATCATAATATAATGTATTTTTCACTTTGTCTTTTGAATTTTATTGTGTGGTAGAGCCAACTGAGCAAAAAGATGATGGTTCTCAAGCTCAACCAAATAATTTCATGTCTTCAAATCATGCCTCTAACTCCAACACTATCAATATTGATGGTCGAGCACTTGATAGTTGATAGTGATTTGTGTAGTGACATTCTGTTTGTGACTTTGTGGTGGTTTAATTTGGATTTATGTTTTAATTTGAGATGTTTGTTAAATTATTAAGGACATATCATGTTCATGTAATCATATGTTTAATATTTTGATATATTTGAAAGTTGAAACTTGAAACCTTGGATGGATTTCATGTTTTATTTATGATAATTCTATTTGTATTTTTATTTTAGGTATTTAAGAATTTGAGACTTTGAGTAGATTTTATTAAAAAAAAGTAAAAGAATTACAAAAGTTGGCGGGTTAGGTTGGAAAAATTCCAGCCCGCCAGAAAGCGGTCCTAAAAGGCCTAGCCCGCCAAGCTTCAGGCCCGCCACGGGCCAACCCATAATCGGCGGGTTGGCTCATATTACTGGCCCTAGATAGAAGGACACGAGGCAAAGAAAAAGGGAAATTTTCACTTAAGGACTGTAGAACACAATTAATGTCAAAGAGCCCCCAAAACTTTCTGAAACCTCATTGCAGGACCAAGGGGCCAATCTGATATTAATTGCACACAAAAAATGATGCCATTGCCCCTTATTTTACTTCCTCTGAAATTTGAAAATAAGGCAAAAACACAATGGTCAAAAGTCCTCCCGCTCTCTCTCTATGTGAACGTGATCCCACTGTGCGAAAACTCTTCCCTCTCCCGCTCTGCGAATGTACAACTACTCTAGGAGAACTATAGCGTCTCCCGATCTGAGAACGTGCTACCACTCTGTGAAAAATCTGCCCTCTCCTGGCTACAAACGTGCTACCTCTGTGGGAAGATTCTTGCCTCTTGCAATTTGTGAAAAGTGTTCGACCTGGCCCCCAAAAATTCCATCAGCTTCATTTTGCATGTTCGTGGTAGTCACTACAAGCGGAAGGAGAATAAGAAGAGGCCAACAAAGAAGGAAACTTGCAAGGCTATTGACAAAGAAGGAAGAAGCAGGGCGAGAAGAAGTCACTGATTTCCTTTGGTAAGCTTCGCGGTCCACATTAAATGCAGTAGATTTCTTCGATTTTTTTTTCATAGTACGTTAAGGAGGAATGACCCATTGAAAGGTGGGTGTGTTTGGTAATGACATTTAGGTTCTAACCTAGGAATGATTACCAATGTGTCACATAGTGTTTGGCCGTCACCCCTACTGCCCTTTAGCAAATGCTCCTGATTTAGTGAGAGAAGGCTTGTGAGTGTAGCATGAAGAGTTTGTGTGGGGGCTAAGTAAGAAAGTTATTAATTATTTAGGGAAAAATTAGTGTTGGTAGTTAACTGTATTGCTATAGTGTTTGTAGGCATTTTGTAGGAATTAAGAAAAGATTTGAGAGGGGCAAATGTTGTCGTATGGATTAGGTAAATGAGTTTGTTTTGTTTGGTTTATCCCGTTGATTGTTGGAATGTGAGATTTTGTAGGCTAACAATGGGAGTTAGTCAATTGACGTGAAGAATTAGTTGACTACCCAGTTGCATGTGACAACCTCATGTTTGCATGTATCTATCAACTTAGGCAATTTACATGAAGAATCAGTAAATTACCAGCTATGTTTGTTGGAATCTGATCTGTAGTGGCCTCACAAGGAAAATTAGGCAATTGACACGAGGAATTAGGGGATTATCCAGTTAGCTTCTGTCTAACAGTTTCATGTTTCTGGGAATCTGTCAAGTTAGGCAATTTACATGGAGAATCAGTAAATTACCCACTATGTTTGTGGGAATCTGGTTTGCGGTGGCCTCATAGGGAAAATTAGACAATTGATACGAGCAATTAGCTGAATTTCCACTTAGCTTCTGTGTAACTGCTTGATGTGTGTTGGACTCTAGAAGTTAGGAAATTTACATGAACAATCAGTAAAGTAACAAGTTGCAGTTTAAAATTTCATGTTTGTTGGCATTGATCTGTAGTGGCTTTACAGGAGAAATTAGTCAATTGACACGAGGATTTAGGAGATTATCTGCTTAGCTTCTATCTAACAGTTTCATATTTTGTGGAATCTGTCAAGTCAGGCAATTTACATGGAGAATTAGTAAATTACCCACTAAGTTTGTGGGAATTTGGTGTGCAGTTGCCTCACAGAGAAAATTAGGCAATTGACACGACCAGTGAGCTGAATTTGCACTAAGCTTATGTGTAACTGTTTGATGCGTGTTGGACTCTGAAAGTTAGGAAATTTACCTCAAAAATTAGTTAATTAACCACCTCTATTGCATAATTTCATGTTTGTTCGAATTTGATCTGTAGTGGCCTCAGAGGGAAAATTAGGCAATTGACACAAGCAATTAGCTGTATTTCCACTTACCTTCGGTGTAATTGTTGGATGGCTTCAAGGATGAAATAAATGAGCTGAAGAAGGACTATACTCTACTGACATATTCTTAATTTGCGGAGAAGATAATGAGTGATGAAGAAGATGGAAACTTTGAATTTTATTTTGTTCTTTTCACAGTGGGAATTCTTCTTTGTCCCACGGGAAGTGCAATTGTAAGTGAGAAGGTACTAAAAGTAATGGCCTGCATAGAAAATAACTGGCAAAATTTTGACTGGGCTTCCTTTGTGCTTGACAAACTCAGTGAAGAAATTAAACGACACAATAAGAGCAATAAGGAAGGACAGATTGAGGGTGCCAGAGTTGTCAGAGGGTGCATCTACTTTTTATTGGTACTTACATATTTCCTTACAAAATATGCCCTGTTGGATATGGTTTGACCATTAAACTATTGATATATTATGTAATTTGATTTTTGAGTCATGTTTTTTCTTTCTCTGTAGCTGTACTTCCTGCAAAGGTTCCCTTTGCAAGGAGGTGAACCAAAAGACAAAAATGCCATCAGGCATTGGGATGATAAGGCTATGAAGAGCAGAATTGACACGGAAAAGGAGAGTCGACATGGCATTTTCTACAGTCCACCCTCTGCTGAAGTGAATGAGTCAACACAACCGGGAGTAGTAAAAGTTTCCATCATCTGGTGAGTAATACCAATGTGGTAATGTCTGTTGGTCAGACTTAATATTTGTTTGATGACATACATTTACAATGTGCAGGACATTAAGGAGTTTTGGGTCAATTTCAACAACATATTGAAAAATAAAATGACCAAGATTCAAAACTTTGTTTGTGATGAATTGGTTAAGTTGGAAAACAAAATTCTTAACCGAGGAGGCAATGAAGAAGAAGGAAAAGAACACCACACTGATGAGGATGAAAATGAGCAACCACAACATGATGAAGTTATGACTGTAGAGAGCGGAGAAAAACATCAAAGTGGTGAGAAATCGCATGATGATGAACTACAAGAAGAAGAAGAGGAAGATGAAGAAGAGAATGACAATGTGAGAGAAAATGAAGCTGCAAAAAAAAGATACTGAAGGTGAACAAGCAGCTGAAAGTGAAGAAGGAAACAAAGAAGGGAAAATGGTGGGCAAAGCAGTGCAGCTACCCACAAGGAGGTCAAGTAGACGTAAACTCCCAACAATGAAATCTCCTTACATGTCTACTTATGGCAGAAAGGTGAAAATGAGTAACAGGGATGCATTTTATGCTATGTGTACTGAGTGGTGTCAACCAGATGAGGCTCAAGAGCAAGTATAGTCAATTATTATGGAAAAGACAGCCTATGAATAATACTAGTATGCAATACTGACTACTTATTTTCACTTTCATATTTGTTGTAGGGTCATGATAGATATGTTTGGGCATTTGGCAACACAAGCAGACCTGCAAGCACTGGGTCCTAGAAGGTGGATAAGCAATAGGGTATGTGCACCTGTTCAATTTATATCAAAGTGGCCATATCTGGAATGTGCCATATTTTTAATTTTCCTGCTCCTTTAATATGCAGATCATGTCTCTGATTGCTTACACCTTGAACGCTGACCAACAGGAGAATGCCTTTGTAGTTAAAAGACACATATTTGATGCAGATTTCACAGTTAGTGCTATCCCCTGTTAATAGGTCAATGCTTTAAATTGTTCAATCAAGTTATCGGTACAGTTTCTTCACTAACAATTTGCATTACTGTGCAATTTGCTGTTGTGATAGGCAAGGATGGTGCAGGAACACACATATGGCAAGTGGACAAACATCTGAAAGAACTACTCCCCTAACACCTGGGATACAATTTGGCTGAATGTGAATACATATTTGCACCTGTTTTGTTTGCACTGTATTGGTTTTACTTTGTGTTTGAACCAAGCACACTAAAGTCTTATGTGCTGAACTCTCTACATGGCGGTAAGGATACAATGAAGTGCCAAAAGAAGAAGAAAAATTCTGACCTAGCATTAAAGGGGCAGCAAATGATGGCGCAAACTTGTGTAAGTGTTGTAATCATTCTGCTACTTTTGTGGACAACCATAGTATCCCCTGTGTGATAATTATTGGTAATTGTGTAGAGGGCACACTTCATTGAAATACTAAGAGAGTGAAGCCTGAGCTGGAGGCTTTGGCCAACCCATATTCAAATAATGTCATCTTGTATCCTATTGTTCATGTTCAAGACAATACGTGAGTTTTTTGTTCACTGTAAGTTATTTGTCATAATTTATAATCGACATAGATAAGCCAACATAGTGATGTGGTCATTTTTTCAGTGATGATTGTAGGATTCATATCATTACATATCTAAGAGAGTGGCCCAACCCACAAGAGAAGGATGGAGTTCAATTCACCATGCCTTATTATACAGCAGTAGGTGTTAAATTATATGTTAATGACATCATGTATCTGTGTGAACTTACTGAGAAAAGTTATTGTTGTCCCATATGATCATTACACATCTATACGGTGTGAGCTGTTGTGGTGGCTCATGACTCATAAAAGAAACATTAAGTCAAATGCTGTTGCTAAACACCTTGACCAAATTAATAGACAACGCAAGAGAAAGTGATGACAGAGCAAATTCCTACCTTGTAGTTTTCGCTGATAAGCACTATAATTGTTGTTGTGAACACTTTATGCAGACTTAAATGTTATGCATACAAAAGATGTTAATAAAGTCTGTTTTGATGGATTCATATTATCAGTACTTGTTTACTTTGATTAGATGTACGATTGACAACAGAAATTAGAGAATTTGCAGCAACAATACAAAAATTAACACCAAATGTTCATCTATTTCCAACTGAACAACCTACATTAAGGATTAGCCCTTTGCACAAACGATTAGACAATTTGCAAGAGAGACAAATAAGTTAACGACAACAATTAGACCATTCACAAGTGTCGTTCATCAGCTGAACAACATATCCTCTTACATATGCAAGGGCCCTCCTTCACCTAAATAAGGTGTCCATTTCCATGTGGAACTAGGGAATTTGCAACCCCTATACATATATTTACAACTAGAATCAGTCCATTTACATGTGCCGTCCTTGACCTGAACAGGGTGCCCATTTGCAAGGGGGACTAGCCAATTTGCAAGACACATACTTGGCTTCACATGTGGAATCAGTCCATTCACATGTGGACTGGTTCACCTGAAGCATGTGTCCGTGAGGGAACAAGTGGGGGAGAGTCCATTTGCAAGGAAACTAGCCAAGTTGTAAAAGATATACCTATATTCACATGTGGAATCATCCATTTACATGTGGACTGGTTCACCTGAAGCATGTGTCCATGAGGGAACATGGGTGGGAGACCTCATTTGCAAGGGAAACTAGCTAATTTGCAAGACACATACCTGGCTTCACATGTAGACTGATTCACCTGATGCATGTGTCCGACTTAAGTGTGGGAGAGCCCATTTGCAAGTGGGACTAGACAATTTGCACCATACATGCATATTTTCACAACTATAAATAGTCCATTTGCATGTGACCTACTCGTACTAAAGGAGATGTCCGTGAGTGAACAGGTGTGCGAGGGCCTATTTGCAAATGAGATTAGACAATTCGCAACATAGATACATATAGTTACAACTAAAAATAGTCCATTTGCATGTGGACTGATTAGCCTAGAGAATGTGTCCAAGTGTGGTTCCATATACCATTTGCAAGTGACATTAGAAAATTGGCAATATACATACATATATTCACAACTAGAATCAGTCCATTTATATGTGACGACTTCACCTGAAGAAGCTGTCCGTGAGTGGACAGGTAAGGGAGAGCAAATTTGCAAGTGACATTACACAATTTGCAACATATATACATATATTTATAACTAAAAATACTCCATTTGTATGTGGACAGATTACGACCTAACATAACCTGGGACAGCTATAATCACCTACTATCATGAAATATTTCAACTATTAACAGCATTATACAAAATATAATCCAACCCACTACTAAAAAATCAAAATGGGTTGTCATAGCTACTTCCCCAACAACTCAAGAACTACATAGTGGGGCTCATTTATGTACAAAAGTAGTTGTGTATTGAACCAAAAAAATAAAAGACTATTTTCAGCAACAAAGTCACCCAGGGTTCAGGTTACTGCAAGTCTTTCTAGTGTGACCGGCTTTACCACATCTTGAGCAATGATACAGCTTCTTCTGCTGGAATTGTGATTCAATCCTCCTAACTCTGGGTCTTCCAGCACGACGAGTTGTCAATGGTGGTTGTAGGAAGATGGTGGACGAGTAATCTTCATATCGAAGGGAATCTGGCCTAGGGATGTCATGGGTTTCAATTGGAATCATGAGTTTGCCATAAATTTTCTATTGGGCTGAGAGTAAAAAGCAATCCTCGACATATGTATATATATTACCATATACCTTCTTGATTGCAGCACATGCATGTGGGCAAGGTAGTCCTGACATTTGCCAACCTTTGCAGGTACATTCACGTAACACAAGATTTACCCGCACATCTAGGTTTCCCCATCTGACCCTGAAATTGTTCATTCCATAATCTTGCACATCCATTCTTTCTGATCTGGCCACATGATCTATCAACTTTTCCTCTATATTAGGTCCCATACCACTGGTCCAATTCCTCATGGCTTCTTTGCTGTTGTACATCTTGTTTGCCAATTTTTCCCTATGCTTATGTATCAAGATAGCTATGTTGTGCTTCCTCTCACCAACAAGCCAAGCATTAAAGGATTCAGCTAGATTTGTTGTGATATTGTCCCACCTCTTGTAAGGAAATTTGCTTTGTGCCCAACGCTCAATGTCTCTATTTGTTTGAAGTCATTGTTCCAATTCTGGACAAAATCCCATTAGCTTTTCCAGACTGCGATCAAAGTCTCTATCAAGTCTTGCGTATGCAATAGAATCAAGTAATTTTAGTGCAACTTCCTTTGTCTGTCTGCTGGTCCTCATCTTTCCCCTGGTTATCTTCAAGAACTCAGCACTGTAATTCTCCTTCACATGACTGTAGCAAAAAGCATGTCAATCTCTTCCAAACACGGCTTGCACTGCACCTTTTATTGAGTTGTGCCTATCCAATACTATTGTCACTTCTAATGATCCTGTAATATCCTTTATGTTACCAAGAAATCATGCCTACTTATCAAGTGTCTCACCTCCAACAATTGCATATGCAAGTGGGAATAATTCATTACCCGCATCATACGCTTGTGCTCCCAATAATGTACTAAATGTACGGATCACTCAAGTGGCATCCATCCACATATAATATAGGTCTACCACCTTTCAAAAACCCTTTTACACAGTAACCATATGTAATAAATATAACTTGAAATCTATTACCTGATGATGCAACCCACTTTGCTACCATTTCTGGATCACTTTCCTTTAGCCTTTCACATATCCAAGGGATTACCATATAAGACTCCTATGGACAACCATGAATTTGTGCCAATGCTTTCTCTTTCACCCTATATGCTTGTTCGTAGTTGAGGCTCAACCCATATTCTCTTTCCAAATCCCGTCTAATGTCATTTGGAGATTTGTGTATGCAAGAAGTCAACTCATCTACTATGACTGCTAAAGCAAGTTTACACCTCTTTCTCTGAGGGACAACTAAGTTGTCTTGTGCATAATGCAAGTGTTCACTGTTAAATCTTCTCACAACTAGGAATCCATTTTTCTCATCTACACCATATGCTGAAATTTCCCAGGGACAACATCTACACAGCACTTCACAATCATCTTATGCCTATCATTCTTTACATACCGGTAACCAAAGTTGTGTGCAAGGCTATATTTATATAATGAATCTCTAAAATGTTCAGCACTAACAAAGGTTTGCCCTTTTAACATCAACAAATCTGCCCACTTTGATGAATTCATCACCGCTATTGGGGTTGGCAACATTTCCATACCTAGACTTCCTATCAGTGTTGGCACATCTTGTACGGGAGATATGTTTATGTTGTCTGTGTCTAGATCCAATTCAATTGGAGATACTGACATTCTATAAGGGCCAACCAAATCATCTAACTTGCATAAACAAATACAGCTATTGAGTATTACAGTTCAATTTATCAAAATTGGACAGATTTCTTATCCTAAACACAATCTTAATAAAACCAGTTGAAAACAACTTACTCTTGTACACTGTCCAGCTGTGACACTTGTGTGAAATCTTTCTCATTCTCATGAACATAAACATAGCCACTACTATTGTTGTACTCAATTACTTGTCCAATACCAATATCGTCAACAAGATCCAAGAATGTGTCTCGGTCAAAGCTAACTGTGTGCTTCATTTTATATTCACAAGTCCCTGGCCACACATCATGAGCTACCATGCATTGTAGTTCTTCATATGTCATCCCTTTTCTAATCAATCTTCCAATAATGATGCCCCCTTCATAAATGAATTTTCCTTCTGAGGTCTTTACAAAGTGCCCTCCAACATGAAAGATGCAAAATAATTGTTTCCCACTATTACTAGCCATTTATCCTCTGCTGCTACACATCATTCAAGTATGACTTTCAATCAACTTTTAGTAATTAAAGACAGTGTACGTTTACATCAGCAATTTGACAATTAACAACAAGAATTAGTATTTTCGCAACATTATATTGTTTTTTCTCGTACACAACTAGAATTAGAAAATTTACAATCGTAATACATATTTTCACCATTCCTATGCACATCTACCTGTCATATAACCCATTCCAGCCCACACACCCATTTCCCTTTCATTTCAGCCTACCTAAGTTCCTTTAGCAGCGCATTATACTCAATATGCACCCACTTTTCAAAAATCACAAACACCACATCTTTAACAACTTAAAACAGTATGAACATGAATTTCTTAAACCATAAACACCGTCAAATTTGCAACTCACTCCCAACCTACATACCCATGCACTTAAATACTCATTTCTGTAAGAATGGCTGAACACCCAAGAGGGGGTGAATTAGGTGTTAGTTAAAATTAAAAACCTTTTCGCAGTGTAATGAAATTCATAAGAAATTATGAGTATAAAAACAATGAATCGACATAAGCATAATCACAGTAGTAAAATGGTTTAGCTGGAAATATAAAAAGGTAAGGGAAGAGAAGATGCAAACTGTGATTTATCTTGGTTCGGTCCTCACTGACCTACGTCCGATCCCTAGGCTCCCCCTGAGATTTTCAATCGACTATCTCCCTCAAGTTTTACACGGGTACTTGAGAACCACTACAACCACAAGTTTGATCCGGGCACTTGTGACGCCACTTACAATTTTTAGACTAACCAGTCTATTCAACAGTAACCTCACACCGAGGTAAATACTCCCCCTTACTCACCGTTAGGATACAATCTAATAATGATAATGAAGATTGAATATTTCTTCTCTCAAAGAAGTGATAGACGAATCTTAAGCACATTTGGGAAACTCTCCTCTCAATCTTACGAATACATATGTTTTAGTCTATGAAGTACAGAGATAGGGAGTTTTCTCTCAGAGCTCTAAATGAGAATATGTTGATTCGGCATTTTAGCATTTGATGTTGTAAGCTCAAACTCTTCTTCTTTTTCTTGTTTTGAATGCTCTTCTATTTATAGATGATATTGGGTACTTGACCGTTGAGCATTTTCTTCCTGTTTGGCTTGAAGAATATGATCGTTGAAACTAGCCATTGGAAGTTTCTAACAAAAGTCGATTCTTCACATCATAAATTCGTTGTGGCTCTTTACCTGAAATAATCTTCCTCAGATCAAGTGATAATATATGATAATCTTGAAACAATAAGTTGGAAAACATGGAACCAATCATCAGATCTTCAGATATTCAGAAAGTAAGATGAACTTACTTAATCGATGCCTTGATTGATAATCCTTTGATCGATCATATTATCGATTAATTATATAAAGAAAAGATATAGCAGATATATGCAATTATCGAATAGATTATGGATCATATGATGATCGAACATGTGATCGATAATTGATGAAACATGAATGCAGTGATCTTTAAATGATTTATGCAAGAATAAAATTTTTCAAGTTACGTTTGCCTTCATATCCTTTTAATAGAGAGTTATGTGTAAAAAGAAGGCTGAGAAAAGCTTAAAGATAAAAAGATAAAATATTTCGAAATCATCGTGAAATGCTGTTATGAAATGAACTTGTACAATGATCGAACAAGTGATCAAACACTTGTTGATTGATCAGGTTATCGATTAACAAAGTGTTATAGAACAGAATTTAAAGCAATAATTTTCGAACACATTATCGATAAATAGATGATAGATAACCTTATCGATAAACAATAAGCAAAAGTATATTAAGTGAAAACACAGGTTAATCGAATAGGTGATCGATCAAGTGATCGATAAAGAGGTTTAATCCTGCATAGTCAAAGAACTGAATTATCAATCACGTTATGTGAAAAACAAGGCAAGCATGAAGTGCTGTGATCGATCATATTATCGATAATGTGATTATAGATCTCGTGATCGAAGAATCATGGTTTAAAAGCGATGTGCTAATTATCGATCATCTGATCGATAATTTTCTGATCGATCAGGTGATCGATAAGCTACTGAAATAATTACCTACACGCAGAGTCCGATCATATTATCGATAAATGACTGATCGATAAGGTGATTGATAAATGGAGACTAAAGTAAAACATAGAATGAGTAGAACGCATTACCATTTATCTATCTTCTCATCGATAATCTATTTATCGATCATGTTATCGATAAATGCCTATTTATCCATAACGTTAACTTTGTTTATCGATCAAGTGATCGATAAATACATTTATCCATAACGTTATCCGAAAACCATTTATCCAACAGGTTATAAAATCTCAATAATACATATGAAGATAAAAGAGAAGAATTGAAGAGATAGTACCAGGAACTCGATAAAGTGATTGAGTATGTAGTTGCTTGATCAGGCTCGAATAAAATATGATAATGGCTTTTCATTTCCTCATTTCTTCTAGTGCTTTTACTCAATAACATGTTTGAGTAGCATGTTGCTCGAGAGCTTAATCAATCAATGTAGAACTTCTAATCTTTGCCTCAATAAATTCGAATTCTGATTCAAGAGAACGAAGGTCAACTTTGAGTGATTATAACTCTTCCAATTCAACTCTAAATTTTTCAAATGACCTATCCCCAGAAAGCTCTTTGAGTCTACTTTCTAATGCAATAAGAATCACCCCAAAATTCATTGTGGTTGCAAAGTTATCTTCATCACAGTGACTGAAGGTCGGAATCAAGGCGTTAATCCTTACTGCAATGTTTTGAACAACATATCTCCCTCATATGAAACTCTTTGAGGCTGATTTTGGTGTCCATGAACCGTGTTCTGAGTCTAGTTTCATATGAATCAAGTTTCACCTCAAACGGATTTGTGGTTTAAGAGATATTAGAGAAATACCGAATCTATATCAGAGCTGAACGAAGAACAGAGCATAACAGAGTATGTGTTTTATCGATAACTTGATTAATAAGTAGATGATCGATCAAGTGATCGACAAATGCCCATGAAAATCACCTCTGAAGCTTATTTTCCATGTTTATATGAAGAGTGACTCAATATATGATTATATAACTTCCGGTTTGTGCATCTTATCTTTCCATTGAGCCATTCAAACTTCTGATTGAGCACCGCAACCTTTAACATCAAATCTATGAACTTGAATCTTGATATTTCCATTTAGTCTTTCAAGTTCTTCTTTTCTTAATCTCTCTTCTTCTTCTTCCTCTTGATCATTCTCCACAACTCAAAAGTTCAACATAATAACTCCTTTCTTTTCTTGAGGAAACTACACAGGATATTAAGTATGATAGTTAGTCAAAATATGAGGTAAACAATTTATGCAAACTTTTTGCTCTATTATTTGACATCATCAAAACGAATCATATCTAACAATTTCTTCCTCATTCACCCATCACAACCCACCTATGCTAACCAAATCACACGAACAAAACCAAAATTTTGAAAACAAAATCTTACCTCCCATGCCAACTTGACACCACTTCCAGAGAAGACGCAACACCGTAGGGCACACTTGCGATTTCTCTCTCTTGCACCAACTCTAGCTTGGAGTTCAACAGATGGCGGAGGGACGAACCTCAAAAGTGAAGCTCCGCCATTGCGTTTTCTCAGCTCATGGTTGTCAGCTATCTCCCTTCATCACTGGTGCGCTGTATGGGAGAGGTAAGAAATAACGCCATCTCCCCCCTTTCCGTCTTTCTACTCTCTTTTATACCACTGATAATATGTTTCATTTTCGGAAGGAAATAAGTATTTACTAGGGGCAGTGGCGTCATTTCGTTTGTGGAATTAATATCAGATTGGCCCCTTAGTCATGCAGTGAGGTTTCAGAAAGTTTTGGGGGCTCTTTGACATTAATTGTGTTCTGCAGTCCTTAAGTGAAATTTTCCCAAGAAAAAAAGGTTGAGATGCGTACATGGGCAGCGGATCCCTCCCGACCCGGACCCGGATCCATTCGCATTGGACCCCTTGCCAAATGCGAAATATCACTGCCACGCTTTAATTCCATTGTCATCGTCCTCCATTTTCATGATCGAAGAATTTTGAACATATAATTTCTCAACTCCTCTAGGTCCCTCTACCTCTCTCTGCGCTCCGAGTTTGGAGTCCAATGGTTCATTCCCGTTCTTCCTCTTCTTCGTTCTCTCTTTGTATCTTTTCTGATCCTTGAATTTCACTTTTTGTCGTCTTTCATACTCATTCTCCGGTGATTTCTGGTGTGTTTTTGGGCGACGCATGAATTATTCATTTCTATATTACAGGAACTATTTACTGTTTACAGGGATTCAGCTTCTGTAATCTACTTGTTTTCTTGTCTTATTTCTTTTAATATTTTCTTATTAATTCACTTGCTATACATTTTCCATTGAAATTTAAAGATGCTGAACATAATATTATGAATCTTGAATTTTGTAGGATGCTACAAATTCAAATATTGCTGTGCTGGCATGTACCGATGATGTTGTCCTTCCTGTCAGTGCTGTGTTTGACTCGATTAGAGAAATTGGAAATGGAGGGGTTGAACACTGTGATCCTCTAGTCCTCACATGTGCATCGTCTCTAGGTAATTTTCTGAATTTGACTGCATATTTGTTATGCTTACAGTCACTTTGCTTTATAAGTACAACTAGTCTTCTAACAGATATGCATTTAGCTTGGAGGAACGCTTTATCATGTTTATCAGGCCAAGAAAAAGAAATCATTATGACTACGTTATCTTCCTGGTTTATAATTTTGTTTGTAAGAAACTAGGTTTTAGCCCTGAACTAATGTCTAATTGTAAATTGAGTACATAGACTTTAAAAAAACATCATTAAAAAAAGTTCCTTTTATTTTTCCAAGAAAAATAACTGATCATCTTCTTTCCTCTCAAAAAAATTTATTCAGTCCAAGGTTGATAATGTTCACTCGTTAATGGAACTAAGTAGCACAAGATTCGTAGTTAAACTGCTTTCATCTATTGAAATAGGAGATTTACATTCAAATGATAATTATTGATAGTGAGTATAGCACTCACTGCAAGATGCATTTTTCCGTTGCAAGATTTCCAAGTCCTCGATGGAATTTTGAATTGGCAAAGAAATGAGTTCAGTGATTTCATGTGCGTGTAATTTATTTTCCTTGCCTTTCTTTGTTTTTTTTTTTTTTTTTACCCTTTGCCTGGTGTTCCTCAATGCCAATTGTGAGAATGTATCTGTACCCTTCGATGGAATTAATATATTGTAGTATTCAAAGCTAGACTTACCAAAAGGGAAAAGAATTTTTCGTCAAATTTGGCTCTTTGAAAGATGCAATATCCCTCCTAACATCATATCTGCTTTTTGGTGCTTATATAATATTTTATTGGTAGGTAAGGAAACCAATGTTGTGTCTGATTTTCTTGGAAAAACAGGCAAGTTGCCAGTGGAGTCTTCCTCTATAGATATTGTAATTTTATGATGGCAATCTCTTGATTGTCCTCCTGATCAATTCGTTTAAGAAACCCTGAGAGTGTTAAAAGTAGGAGGGTCAATTCTTATTCGCAAGCTGTCTCAGTCTGCTTTGGGTTCAGTAGATAAGGTAATAATCATGTTCATTGTGCCTGGGAAGAATTGTATTATTAATTGTGGATAGAAAAATTCGTGGGTTTGCACTGGATATTTTGACCATTAATTCAAAATTAAAAATGTTTTTGTAACTTGTTACATGAATGATGACATCAAAATTAACTTTTAAATAATGCAGCTTGTTATGGATTTTATACTTTCTATTGATGTTGATTTTAAATCTTTTGCATTAAAATGACATATTTTGTGCTCATAGAGTTTGCCCTGAAAAGAGCGAGGATGAGAGTTGGTTAAATAACAACGTGATGAGGCGTAAGTTAATAGCTTTTATAACGTGCAAGTAAAAGGGTTATGGGTTATAATTTCTGCCCATGGTTGTAAGTGATTTCAATTTTATCTCGTCTTGCAGATGATGTCTGATCTTGAGCACAAGTTACTGTTGGCAGGGTTTTCAGAAACACAAATTTTACAATTAAAATCAACTAGCTCATCAGAAATCAAGCGTTCTGGGGTTAGTATTCAATGTCCATTGTTCTTATGCGCTTGTGTGTTTCTAATGCAAGAATAAGAGGACAGAATAGAAACTTATTGCGGATAAGTTGAATTATAGGTTGTAATGATACATACGTATTATGGCTTAAAAATATCTGGAATACACTCGGACATGAAACCCATATTCTACCAGACTTACTTTTCCTTCTTATGTACTGTGGAACTTACTAGTCTAACAGTATAATTGTTTTGCATTGCACATAGATTAAAGCAAAAAAGCCTTCATGGAAAATTGGTTCTTCTTTTGCCCTAAAAAAGGCAGTGAAGACTCCACCCAAAGTGCAAATTGATGATGATTTAGACCTTATAGATGAAGATAGTCTTTTGACTGAAGAGGATTTGAAGAAACCCCAACTGCCAACTGGTACATAGTGTTTTTCTAGTTTCATTGCTGTTTTATTGGTTTTCTTCCCTTGTATTTAGTAACATGCTCGTGCAATAGATGATTGTGAAGTTGGAAGAACAAGAAAAGCATGCAAAAACTGCACTTGTGGAAGGGCTGAAGCAGAAGAGAAAGTATTGAAGTTAGGATTGAGTGCAGAACAGATCAATAATCCTCAATCAGCTTGTGGCAATGTATGTCTTTTTTTGGAAAGTATTCTGTTTCAGCGTATGTTACCTTCAATTGGAATTTGGGGTGTCTGTTTTCTCTGCTGTTACAAAAACCGCTAATTTTTAGTTCTGTGTTGTTTAGGAGTATGAGATGAATAAATTCAGTTCTGAGTCTGACTAGTTATTTGGTATTTTGAAAATTCCTGTCACAGAGCTTTAGTGCAGATGATCTACAGGAGCCTAGGATGGTTAAAATGAAGTAATTTTTGTTTTTTCAGGGGTGTGTGTGTGTGTGTGTGGGGTTCTGCAATAAGGAATTAGAGATTGCAAGTCCTTGTAACAATGATGGAATGCATGATGTATCATTAATCTTTGCCTGCCTGTTGTTGCAACATATTATCCAAGGTTAGCTGATTTTCTGATCTGTTTATTATTGGGGAATATACAATTTGGACTTGCAATTAATGGACAAACTCCATGATACGAATTGTGGGAATAATTCATCCTTCATGTGTCACATTCAAATCAATAATCTTCCTTTGATGTTTTTCATGGTCACCATTGCGCTTACAGTTTTCTCTAACCTGCAGTGTGGTTTAGGAGATGCTTTCAGGCGCAGCATCTGCCCTTACAAGGGCCTTCCTCCATTCAAATTGGGTGAAAAGGTACTCTTGTAACTCTCCAACCCTCTGGGAATTTATTGTGTCATTTCTTTGGGTTGACCATGGATCCTCTCCTGTGAATTTTAGTGAATTTGTCTTAGTAGGGAAGAAGGTTTTCACTAAGAAAACAGAGAATAGAAAAAATCACAGATCCTAATGTTAGAAGGACGGTTCTATCTTATTTCAGATTTTGCATCATGAATTAATTTTATGCAGGTTACACTGACCGGTAACTTCCTTGCGGCCGACATATAATTGGTATTGTGATATTTTTTGTTACGGTGGGAACATAAAGTGACTGCCACGTCAGATTGGGGAGGATTAAGCACTTTGTTTAGGCATAATCAGTTCTATCAGTTTACAGCTTGAACATTGAAAGGGATAGTTGTTTCCTCGGCATTGTAAAGCTTCCTTGCCGTTCTGGTCTCTTTATAACAATCTATTTTCCTGGCCAATTTGCGTTGAACCTTTTTGTTTGGATCGTGTCGCTTTAATTTCTATGAAATTGCACATACGAAGAGTTCACTGTGATGCTGGCCCTATTCCTGATCGCGTGTTAACCTTGAAGCTGCCTTCATGTGGAATTTTTCATTGGACCGCGTGGGATTGTTTGATTGGACCAAATGATAATCATATGATGATTAATGATTTGTAAGAAAGAGGTGTTCCATGATATTCAAAAAGGGATTTGTGCAGGTTTATAACTCGGGTTTGTGATCATCCTTAAAATGCATATGCTGAGGATAAAGAGGATGCCTCACAAGAATTCAGTGAATTTGTATCCCTAATATTATGAATATTTTTTTGTAGTAGAAAAAAGTGAATTAGATTTTTATTTTTTTAATCCCTTCTTTTTCGTTACTTGCTTAGTTATTGTAAACGTATTCAAGAAAAAATTGTAAGTTGATTCTAGGAATGTTAATGATATGTACGGAGATATCTATGTGCCTTTTTTCTAGATATTTATTTTGGGCATTGCGAGGTCTGGATTTTACAATTATACGATATTGATACTAGTAAAAGGTTTTCAAGGAATTATTTGGTATATTTTTAAGTTAATATAACATTAAGGTAGAATAATTTGTTTTGCCAAGAAAAATGGCTTCATTGAAGAGAATTATTTTTTCATATTTATTATATTATGAAAAAGAAATTTAGTGATGATAATTAAATAAAGAACTAAATGAAAATGTTGCCTCCACCACGGCAATAATTTTTATTCCGCAACTATGATAAGATGACGCCAATCTCCACGAAAATTAAAGTGGTAGTTAATCTCCATGTGTGGGACTGAAATTTTTACCCAAAAAGTTTAGTTAAAATATTTAGGTCATTTTCTTGTTAACAATATTATAACCAGTTATTTTGTTGCAGAAAAGACCTAAACAATTCGTCATCAATGTGTCCACTTTCCGCAAGAAATCAAAATTATTTTTTATAGTAGCATTAAGCAATGAGAACTTAAGTTAGAAACCACGTAATCACATCCCTCAAATTTGTTGAAAATATAAATATAAACTAGAAGTGCTTACATGAGAGTGTCTATTTAGAGCTTAACAGCAGGGACATTTTGAGAAGGTTAAATGTCCACAATATCTACTAATTCAGATATATTCTTAATATCTTTTTATCTCAATCTAAGATAATGATTTGAATTCAAAGCTGATTTAAATTTTTATCATATATCTTCTATTTCAATTTATTTTGGATTAAATTCTTGATTTAATTCATAAATATTATAATCATATGCATTTCCATAGATTATCTGAATAAAATAAATTAAATCACTTATTTAATTTATAGTATATTTAATTAGTGATTATTCCAATTAATTGGCTCAGTGAATCGAAATATAATCTTATTTGATAATATTATTTAATTAAGATTTTTTCTAATTTGCTAATCAAATAATCTGACCCATCAAAAGCATACCCGATTCAAAATCTAACAAAATCAATCAAGCTATGCAAGATGACATGTAAAATCATCTCTAGAAGTTTGTCCAATGATCTGCAGATGACATTGCATAATTCTTTCATCAAACATCTCGTGTTTGAAATTTCGCACCAAGTTTAATTATTTTAAAAAAAAAAAAAGGAAGGAAATTTCGCACCAAGTTCATGGGGGTTAAAAGGACATGTCAGATTTTGCTAAAACTTGCGATGAAATTTCCGCTATGTTTGGCTCGACGGAGGGAAGGGGAGGGGAGGGATTTTAATCAAGGGAAGGGGAGGGTAGCTACAAAGGGGAGGGGAGGGAGGGGGAAGGGAGGGAGGGATTTTAATGATCTCCTGTTTGGATTGATTGGAGGGGAGGGGAGGGAGCAATTTTAATAATACCTTATTTTGTTCTAATAAAAAAATTGACTATTTTAGCCTCATAAAATTTAAATGAATTTTCTCACTTTTTATTTTGTTAAGATATAACTATATATATATAATACAATTCACTAATTTTGATTTACAAGATACAGTCATACACTTATAGAATATCAAGACAAAAAGTCACAAGTGATAGATTTCAATCATAGAAAAGACTTTGAAGGTGAAAGAAAATATCAACGGCCTCTTAGAATTAGAAGAAGAGAAAAAAAGTTTACAAATGCTCAATAATTTTGGAAATAATTATCTTAATAACCTCTTATTAGATGCTCAAAAGAACTCTCTTATGTAGAAATGTTTATGACTGATTAGAAGTTAACAAATCGAAAGGGCATATAAGGAATTAAAATATCATCTCTCATCTCCCCTCCAAAAAACCCCACTTTTGGAGGGGAGGCTAGAAGGGGAGGGGAGGGGAGAAGAACCCCTCCCCTCTTTAAAAAACATCTTAACCAAACGAGGGGAGGGGAAGAGCTCCCCTCCCCTCCTAAAAAATTATACCGGCCAAACAAGGGGAGGGGAGCAACTTCCCTCCCCTCCCCTCCAAAAACCCCGTACCAAACATAGCGTTCGTGTCGTTAGCTCTCAATAGCCACGGCGGGTTTTGTCAGGATGTGAAACATATAATTTTCCAATGTATTAATACACTGTACTCCCAACGAAGTTGATCAAGTTAGTAAATAGTTGACCCATAACCCATTAATAAAATTATGAATTCAAATCTCACTGCTAATATTAGGATCTTGATATTATTCATAGCCCTCAACCTAATCCTAATAATTAAAAGGCATAATATTTTAAAATTAAATATAATTAAATGTGATTACAATAAATGATAAAGATTTAGAACTAAATGAAAATAATTGCCTAAAGTAATAGTTGCCTGAAATGAAATACTCCCCTGGTCCTATTTATAGGATAGAGAGATTTTTTAGAATATATTTATAGGGCAGAGAGATTTTTTAGAATATAAAATTTTTTTTGTATGGATGTAAAATTTTACCTATAATTTATTATTGTGTTAACTTTTTATATGAGGTATACTATATGTTAAATAGAAATAAAGTTAAAAAGTTGTTAAATTTTAAATGAGAGTTAATGAAATTTGATGTTTTTCTTGATTTGTATGAAACATACTGGAAGTGACTTATAAATAAGATCAGAGGGGTAATTGACAATTCTTCTCATTAATTTTCAAAACTGTCTTGCATCTCTTTCTTTTTGGTTTTTTTTTTGTTAAATTCTGATCAGCAAGCTTGATTGATGAAAACCATTAAAGGAAAGAAACAAAACAACAATGCATAGCTTAGCCCACAAGTTACAGAGTAATTGTGAAAGTTTAAGAGAAAATCACAAAAGAAAATTAGTGAAATAGAAAAATTACACACAGAGACTCGTTCACAAAATTGCTGTCAAAACCTATATTAATATATTGTTATGGATCCCTATTTACAATTTTTTTTTGGCATTGTTTTTTTGATACAATTTTCTCAAAGTTTAAAGGCACAATTTCTCCTTGTGTTGTTCCATAAAATTAATGCTCAAAATTAAACAACTCTGTAAATTGTTCAACTGGCATACTTAAATCCATTCTATATAATACAACAGCAAGCCCACTAAGTTTTTAAAAGAATACAAGAATTATAAAACACGATAATAATTTTTATTTATCCAAACTATGCATAAAAACTTTTATTTACCAAACAAGTACTTTTAAATAATAATATTGTTGATGGCTTGATGCATCCTATCCCACCACATCATCAGCAGCTTTCTAAAAACACATCCTGAGCATCCACTTTTCAATAAGCCTTGACTCGATTTCAATATTATATATCTTCTCCTCTCTCTAGTTTGGCCGTCTTCCACTCTGTTTGCAACTTAGGTCCTTCTCCGTCCCATGTTTGTGTTTGTTATTCGTTCATGATGCGTCTTTGCTTTTTTTTTCCCCCTAAAGACTCCTCTTCTTCTATCTGAATCTATCTTACTGTTGGGTTTGGACTCCCTTCCTTTGTGGAAAAAGACCCAATATTTCAAGGTCATTTGAGTCTGACTTATTAAGGTGGAGAAGGAGCAGATTAGGGTTATGGGCGAGGTCTTATTTTAAGGCAGAATAGCAACCATTTAGGGAGAAAAGAAGAGAGAAAACTATTTTAATTCACAACATCTAGTGTGTTATTTGCAACGGTCGGATCATTGATCTGATGCCCAGTGTGAGAGAGATTGAGTTTGTCCTACAGCATCTGGTTCGGGTTTTCTTTTTCAGCTATTCATTTTCTTTTGTAAGCTTGTAGTTTTGGTTGTTTAGCTAGTTGTTTGTACTTCTTTATGTATCTGATTGAGACTCTCTGATACTCTGTTTTGATCATAGTGAAGTTATGATTTTCTTTGGTCTAGATGACCCGTGGCTTTTACCCTTGCATTGAGGGTTGTTAATAATTTTGGTATTTCTTGTACTATTTAACTTCTGTCATATGCTTGTTTTGTTTTCTTAAAAATTCTCACGGGCAGTGAGAAAATATATTCTCTATCTATAACTCATAGGCTTGAATACAATTGTGTTTTTTTCTCATCACTTACTCGGCTAGTATACATTATGTTAATGTTATTTGTTAGCTACTGTTAAGAGCACTCTGTTATCGCGATTTGATAACTATTGGGTTATAATTCATTGATACTTCCGATGTTTATTAGTGAAGTTTTGTTCCTAAGTGTTATCCTATAATCACTCTTGTTCCAGATTGTTGTTACTGTGTAGGAAGGTGTCACTCTCGCCTTTTCCATTCTTTGATGTGTTTGCGATTAAGGTGAGTTTGACGCACCATTGATCTCTTTTTTGTTTTTCGGAGTTTAATAGATGAAATAATTATCTACTGGGCACTAGATTTTTGTGATAGAAATATGAGAAAAACATACCTCATTTCTTTATTTAAGAGTTGGCTATCATGATGCAGGATTTTATTATCAGCCAAGAGGAAATATGGTTTGGGAAAGGAATGGGCGAACTTGTGATAGATATATACGCTACAAAGATGTGTGTGTGTGTGTGTGTATCTACCATATGAATTTCAATGGAGAATTGCAGTTAGCTTCTTTATCCGTTTAATCCTTAGTATTTTCTATCTATTTTTACTATATTATTAAGGGTGTTTTTTACATAGGTGCTTTTACCGAGAGTCTGATGGCAGAAGACACTAAATTAAAAGACCTTTTCGATGAAATTAGAAGCTTAACAGAGTTGGGCAATCATAAAGACTATGAATATACAACACGTATGGACCATTTTGAGACTCACCTGGTTGAGATGAAGACTTTCTTGGCTGAGATATCAAGAGGGATGTTGAGCCTTAACCATGCACTTGCCATTCCAATGAAGCAGCCCAGTTCTGACTTTCTAATGGCTGCAAATCTCACCAATGGAGCGATAAGGAGGATGATGAGTGACTATTACTCTTGCGAGGACCTAAAGCCTATACTTCAAGTGATTGACTTGAAGTTGGTGCAGTTACAAGAGCATAACAACACAGAAAGGTATAAGCTTTTGCTATCAGATGGTTCCCATTATCAATAAGGGATGCTTGCTACTCAGAACAACAAGTTGGTCCATGTTGGGAGATTGCAAAAGGGGTCTATTGTTAAGTTGACTGAGTTTATTTACAAAGTTGGCCAAAGTTGCAAGATTATCATCATTATTGAGCTGAATATGGTCCTTGATAGATGTGATCTGATTGGAGAACCTATTGGGGTACCAAGAGTTATACCTGTAAGTGGCAATATTGCTTGACCAAATGCGTTTGGGCCATCTCTAGATCATTTTGATAGGTTCAGCAACCTTTGCTGGTGTATTCCAAGAAAAGGCACTACACTTACATGTTTAGGCTATCTAAATTATGTTTTATGTCAATTATTTAGGATGTTTTGTGTCATTTATTGCAAGATAAGGTTAGTTGTTATCAGTTTATGTCTTAGAATGAATTGGTTTTTAGTAGTTGATGTCTCAGGCAACATGTGAGCTTCTGCATAACTCATACCTACTGTTACTCATCCAAATCTCAGAACCAGCTTGCTGGGATGAATTTAGCTTTTCAAGGTATCAAGATCCTATGCTTTTTTTTGGTAATCTATTTTAGTTGAAATCTATCTCTCGTTATAAAAGGAAGCATCATTACTTTGACATTATACTCACTTCGGTCGGCAATTTGAAGTTTATGCACCTTAGCTTGTCTTGATGTTTCACATCTTATACCCTAGCAATTTCAATGCTTTATGTTTTTCTTCAAGCTCTATCTTTTTTCATATTAAGATAAATATATAGATGAAGTATAAAGAGGAATAAACTAGATGCCCTTGTAAACAAATAAGGGCTTTTTGGTTGTCTTATTAATGCTGACCCCATAACCAAAATCTTATATTTTGTCATGAAAGCTGTACGGGGCTTTCTTTTTTGGTCTAACTCCTTCTTAACCAAAAAAATTTCATGAGGGAAGAAAAACATTGCATGAATAAATGACAAACAAGAAAAAACTATGAAAGTACTTGCAAACAAATATTATCTTTAGTCTTTACTATAAGAACTAGTTGACTAATTTGAATAGTTTAAGAAAATTAGTTAAGTTAGTTATTTATAATAAATAGGTGTTATTTTTTCTAAAATATTCTCACTAATCAAATGTCATTTGATGAAATATATAACATGTGCAACTATTAAAAGAACTATCTTAAAAAATAAATAAATATGAGAGACAAAATGAATTGGAGTATTGTATTTATGGATAAATTGAAAGTCAAACTGACTCTTATATTAAGAATTGAATGTGGCATGAACTTTTTCAGCCATTATTGGTGTTGACCTCTAACGAAACCTTGTTTTTCTGTGAGTATGATGTATTTGGAGTTTTGTTATGAAAGTGATTATCATGAGCTTAGAGCTTCAATGGTTTATTTGCCTATTACTTTTAAAAACTTTTTTTTTTTTAACAAAAGTGTATTCTTAGTCCAACTGTTTTTAATTCTTGAGAAATTTTCTCTAATGGCAGTTTAATAGTTGAGAAAGTTTGTGATGAAGCACATATTTTTTGAAATGAAATCACTACCCTGTATGTCCAAAATTTGAAGAACAAACTTTTGGATTAGTGTGTCCACTAATAACGAAAGATTGCAAATGGGTGTCATTCAAACCAAACCCGGTAGAGTAAATGTTTTTAGTAGTTCAATGTCACATCCTGAGAAATTTTACATGGACATAGGGAATCAAAAATTGGGATAAGGACCAATGTAGAAATTAGACGGGGAGATGAACTAACTTTTGAAGTCAAACCCCAATAAGATCCGGGTTTGCATTTTTGTAATTATCGGCCTAGGAAGGGCAAAATGGAAAATTTAGAGAAAAATTCTAGAAAATTCTTGAAAAAATGGGAAAAGTATAAATTAAAAGTTTTAGAAACTTGGTTGAGACTCGAAAAGTGGAATTATTATGAAAGTAAATGGTTATGGAATTTCCCGTAAACGGAGGTTTTTAGAGAAAATATTGCAAAATCTGAGAAAAATAATTATTTTAATTAGTTAAAGGCCTCAATAATTGTGGAAAAATTATGGAAAAACCATATAAATATTTTTCTGAATTTATAAAATTAGTTCTAGGTCTTAGAAGCTTAGGAATTAATTTTAGGAAATTTTTTTTTTTACAGTGACACTGACATAGGCCTAATCGGAGAAAATTCAAAATAAATACTTAGAGGTGGCAAAAAAAATTCTGAAAATTTTGAGATTATATTCTCATATTAAAAGGTGAATTATCATGGAGAGAAATGAATTTTCGGAAGTCTGGAAAAATTATGAAATGTTACTAGTGAATAGTAACTGATAAAGTTTCGAATTGGTTTGGGATTTTGATTTGGATTATGGGCCATCTTTTTGAACTAGTTCAAACCATTTGTGGGGCCCATATTGAGCACAATAAAATGGAAAATTAAGGGATAAATGTTAGAAAATTCTAGAGTTGAGACACATGGTTAAATCTGAAGCTATGAGACACTTGATGACTGCCAACACACTTCATTTCCTGCCACCTTGGATGTCCAAATTGAGAGGGGAATGACAAATTATATTTTCTATTAATACCCCCTCCTAAAATACAAAAAAATGTTGGAAAAATTGGAAAAAAGAGGGGAGGTGCTACCATTTTCATTTTTGACAGGAGACTGAATTTGTGGAGGTTTTGAGCAAGGAATCATTCATTTTATACTAGAAAAACATCAAGGTATGATTAAGCCTCCTTATCCCTAAGTTTTACACTAATTTAATTAGGGTTTTGAGTTGAAAATTTAAGTGTACATGCTGCCCAAAATTTTGATGGATAATGTGATGTTAGGGAAAGATAGAGACTTTAAATATCAAATGGAATAAGTATTTATAAGTGGTGTATGAATTGATTCTGGAAGAAAATCCACCTAAGGTTCTAGGGGTTCAATTCGGCCAACAATAGTACATGGGGCAGCAGTTTGTTTTAGCTTGATTTGATCATTCCAATGGGTTTAAAACATGCTTTTGTATAGGGATATATTATTGGGAAGTGCTTAAAATCATTAGAATCAAAAATGAAATTTTTGGAAGTATGTACCGCCTATTCGACCAACATGATTTCATGGGGAAGAAGTTTGATATTTAAAAATCTGATTTTATATTTGGATTCATCATGAAAAATTGTGGGAGGATGAGTCATGAGGTTATTGATTCTAAAGGAGGAATTATTTTGTTAAAAATCTAAGGAAAAACGGGAAATTGTTAAGTTAAAGATAAAGTGTTGTGTTTAAATGGTTTGGCTATTAATGTAGCCTATGTTTATACTTGATTTAATAGGTTTTGTGAGGAGGAATCAAGAAGGATCATTGTTCCTTGAGGTGACCAAGTTGGACAAGTGATAAAAGGTAGGTTTGAATTATAATTTGATTGTTTATCTTGCTTGTTTAAGGTGATGTATTGTTTGCTTGGATTGAGGAACTTGTGTTGTAATCTTAGTTGGTTAGATACCCTTGATTTATACTTTGGTCAAATGCATTGAATTGTGTTAGTCTGGAAGTGTTAATATTCCTTTTCTAGCATATTGTTGGATATGATTTCATGTGACTTAAAGATGTCTTGAAGTTTTATCACATGTCACATTGTAACTTGCTTGATTTGCATGATAATTGTAATTCAAATGCTACTGAGATTTCTATGAAATCTCATTTTTCCCTATGTCAATTTATTTATCATTTAGGAAGTGGCTATCCATGGATCAAGGCAAGGAGTTGGTATTGGGATAAAGAAGTTTGATGATCATTATATTATTTTGAAATGTCATGTGATGTATTACTAAACTTTATGCCAAGTTTGTAATGGATTATGAATAGTAATATGTTATAAATTATATTGGTATGACATTCCCAAGTGTTGAAATATTGAGTGGTAGAATGCCTAAGGGTATGGAAAAGGAAAAAGGAATATAAAATTCAAGAAAGAAGTGACTAGGGGATAAAATTACCTAAAATTAGAGGCAAAATGGTGACATATAAAATAATAAGCACATGATAGAATTTGGACCTAAGATTTTACAGGCCAATAGATCTCACTTTTAGCTTTAAAGCAAGGGCTAAACCATCAAATTTGGAGTTTTGTGTTAAGAGTTATGCCCTTCTAAAATTAGGTTAAAATCCTAAAAATTAAAAAATTGACCATATGAACAGTGCACCTTGTCGAATTTTTTGGTGCTGTTCTAGATGGAATTGAGTCCAATGAATATTTTTTTCTATAGAACTCTTAGCAAGCTTCACGTGAAAGTTGGAGCCACTTCATTTCGATCTTTCTAGAACTAGTTATGAATTTTCAAAGTTGGCCCGAATTCATAAAAACAATATACGGACAGAATTAAATGTGAAATTTTGAAACTGAAATTTTTTTGCTCAGAAATGCTAGGAAATGCGTTATAATGGTTCCAATTAACGTATAATATGATAATAAAGGAGGTGTTACATTCAACGTCATCTGATTGATTTTCACAAAAATCTATTTCCTACTATACTCCTTGTGAGTAGATTTACTGCTTTTAAATAAATAAACAAAAAACTCAAAAAAAGGACTTCAGTCACTCGAGTATTTGTAGCTAGTATTCAGTTTATAAGAAAAATATAAGTCACTTGTAGTATATTTAATTTTTTTTATTTTATTCTTATTTAGTTTTTATTGAAAAGAGAGAAAGAAGGAAAAAAGTATAAGGATGATTGGTAAACGTAGAGAGAAAGAAAAAACTTTTTAATGAGGATAAAATTGAAAATTTTTGTTAATTTAATGTATTCTTTAGTATGCAAGAATATATTGCCAATGACTTATAATAAGTATGAAAGTGACATGCGTATTTCCCTTTTTTCTTTCAGCTTTTACTCTCATCATGCGCATTTGCACAAGTAGTTTAGATGTAAATTGCTATAGCAAAATACCCAAATATTCAATATACAAAAGCTAACCAAAAAAAAAAAATCTCATGCTACTTACATGTATATATGACACATAGCACAAGCCGCTTAGAAGACATGAGAAAATTCACAATTTCAATTCATTAATAAAATATAAAACTGAAGATGCAAAAGTTTGGTGTTTAGATATCCTAGGAACCCTAACTCGCTCTAAAATTGTAACTTTTCTAACCTAATTAAGTAGCCGGAAAGCTTAATTACCATTATTAGACATGATTAGTTTTGATGATATCAAATATTATAGCAAAAAGTTGGCACCAAATGTTTATCTTATGCCTAATTACTATACTTAATGTGATTATCTTGTATAGTTTGGTTAAGAAAAAAAAGGAGTTATCGTGAGATTGATTTAAAAGAAGAAGAACATAGATAGAAGAAATAAGAACTTGTAAGATCAAATGGGAATATCAAGATTTAAGTTCTTAGATTTAATATTAAAAGTTACTATGTTCAACAAGAAGTTAGAGTGACTCAATTGGAAGTTAAAGTAGCCCACTTAGAAGTTATATCAACATATATTGAGTTACCATTCATCCAAACTCAAATATAACCTTCAAAGATGATTTTTACATGTGTCTTTTGAGTTCATTATCAATAAACACATTTATCCATAACCTTTTTGAAAAATCACTACTCTGTTATGCTCTGTTCTTTATTCAGCTCTGATATATATTTGGTATTTCTACAATATCTTCTAAACTAGCAATCTATTTGAAGTTAAACTTGATTCATATGAAACTACTCAGAACCTGATTTACGGATTCCAAGATCAACTCCAATGAATTTCATGTGAAGGATATATGCTGGTCGAAATATGGTACTGAGCTTTCACACCTTGTCCCTGATCTTTGGTCAATGTGATAAAGAGAACTTTGAAATTACAATGAATTTTGGAGTGGGAGTTATTGCGTTGGAAAGTAGACCTAAAAGATTTTTGCTGATAGGTAATTTGCAGCATTTGGAGTTGAATTGAAGGATTTTTGGTCACTCAAAGTTGATCTTCATTCTATTTGCATCAATATTTACTGATAAAGTTATTAATAATTTCAATTATCAATAAAATTTTCAATAAGTCATGATTTTTCAAGAAAAGAATCATTTATTGATAAGTTTATCGATAATATAATTTATCAATAATGACTCTAATAATTGTACTCAAATTTCAAAATGTTTGTTTATCTCTTTTAAAGCTAAATTTTTGATTTATCAATGATTTTATCAATAATCCTCTTTTGCGATAAAGACTTCAATAAGAAAGTTTTGAAATTTTTCTAAGTCTTACTTTTAGCAAATCCCTTATCAATAATATTTTCTAAGATAAGCTTTTCTTAATTTCATAAAAAGATTTTCAATAGTAATTATCGATAAGATTATCGATAATCTTGTTTATCAATAAGGTTATTGATAAGTTGCTTTGTTTAACTTTGAAATAGATTTTTTTCAAATTTTTCTTTTTGATATTTATCGATAAAATTATCAATAATTCCTTTTATCGATAAGATTATTGATAAATACAAGAACTTTGCAAGTTTTCAGTCATTAGTTAATCAATAAGTTTGGTGGTAATAATTTTAACATCTAAAATTAGATTATCGATAATTTTTTCAATAAAATTGTTTATAAAAAATGAATTTCAAGTTCTCATTTACTGCAATTTTCATAGCACTGAACATTTATCGATAAGATTTTCGATACTAATGATTATTGAGTTCTTCATCGATAAATAGTCTTTCAGTTCTGATATTTGATTCTTTAAGCTAATTGAGATTTATTTGTTTGAAAGTTGATTATTGATCATCATCTACTTATCTTTGATATTATGAGTTTTGAATGACATATTTGAGCAAGATTAATGCAGGATCCATTGTTCAACAGAAAAATGACAATGGTTAGCTACTTTATGGCAGAAGCTTCTAATAGCTAGTTTCAACAGTCATATTCTTCAAGCCAAATGGGAAGAAGATACTCAACGGTCAAATCGCTAATATCAACTATAAATAGAAAGAGCATATAAAGTTAGAAAAATAAAGAGAGCCTGAGCTCACAACGTCAAAGTGCTGAAATGCCAAATCAACATATCTTTATTTAGAGCTCCAAAAGAATACTATCTTTTATTGTGTTTCAGAGATTATGCACATATAATTCTGAGATAGAAAAAAGAGTTTCTTATGTGCTTAAGAGTCATTTATTGTTAGTGGCAGTCTCACCCAAGAGGGGGATGAATTGGGTGAGTTATAAAAATTTGCAAAATTAAAACTAAGAACTATCAGAAACAGAGAGTGAGTTTAGAAAGATTTCACCATAGAGAGGAAGACACGGGATTTATACTGGTTCGGTCTCAACCACTTGACCTACGTCCAGTCCTCAGAACACTTCTGAGTATTTCACTATGTTCCAAGATTGATCGGGCTCTCGGCGCCTCAGTACAGTAATTGAGACTCTCAATCACTTTCCCTTACTTCCCGTAAGGTTACAAACCCACTCAAGAGTCCACACTCTTGAGTATCACACAAGACGTGATTAATGAAGAGTAAGTAAACTCTCTTACAGAGTGAATAAATGATAATAACTGATGCTGTGTTATGGAAGAATAGAGTATTGAATGCAACAGTAAATAATCAACAGAGGGTAGCTCGCATATTCAATCTGTTCATTTAATGCTTCTTCATGCCTTTTATAGTTGAGGTCGTTTAGTAACCGTTAGACGAAAGAGCTTTTAGCCGTTGAGAGTCCGGTTGCGTGTTTTTCCAGTTGCAACGGTTTTTGCCATTAATGCTTCTGACAAGGTAGATTATAGGCTACTTGGACAACCCTTGGAGAGCCGTTGGGATTTTCTTCGTAATCTGCAAAACTATATTGATTCAATAAGCTTCTCTCTGTAAAGTAAGATCAAAAGTAGAACTGAACAAATGATAAAACGAATACTTATAGTTTACGGTTAGAATCAATCAGTTGTTAAATATGCTGGATAATAACTGAACGTGCTTGATCGAAGTGATCTTCGATACTACTTGATTGATCAAGTTATCGATTATTCTTAGTCAAAGCTTTTGAAACAGATAACGAAGATTATCGATCAAGTGATGGATTAACTGATTATCGATCCGGTGATCGAAGAGCCATGATCTAACAAAGATATGCTGATTATTGATCATGTAATCGATAATTTTCTGATCGATCAGGTGATCGATAAGCCACTGAAGTAAATACCTGCACGCAAAGTTATGAGGTAGTGTTCGATCATATTATCGATAAATGGCTGATCGATAATGTGATCGATAAATGGCGACAAAAGCAAAACATAGAATGAGTAAAGCGCATTACCATTTATCTGTCTTCTCATCAATAATCTGTTTATCGATCATGTGATCGATAAATACCTATCAAACTTGTATCCTGATATTCGATCATGCTGATTATCGATCAAGTGATTGATAATTTATTCCAGATTTTCATACACGACTAAGTTAAGAATGATCGATCAACACATTATCTAACACGTTATCGATCAAAGTTTCTGCTGAGTTTACTTACTTAAACAGAGATATTATCTATCAGCTTATAGATAAAACCTTGATCGATCAACATACTGAAACACAAATTACTTACTTTGTTATCATCAAAACCTTAATCCTAACATTCTCCCCCTTTTTTATGATGACAAAACATAGGTAAGAAATACTAACCAAATAACATCAGAAACAGTAAAATTAAAACAGTAGACAGATCAAAGTGAGAAACATACTTTACTGAAGGCATGAACTGTCAAAATACATTAGTAAAACTCAGAACATATAACAGTAAGGAGCTAAACATCAGAAAAAATAAAAACACATCAGAGAAAAAGAGACTCTTAAGCATCAGAATCCTTCTCCCCCTTTTTGTCAGCATCAGATAAAGAAGGGGAAGGAGTAGAAACAATAGGAATGGACAGGGGAATAGGAAGAGGGGGAAGGTGAGAAAGTGGAGAGAATAGTGGAACATGAAGAGAGGGAACCGGCTGAGGAACAGTGATTAGAGCCAAAGTAGGAGAAGGAGTGGGAGAGGTAGGGGTATTGGTGGTGAAGTGGAAATAGGAGAAGTGGATATAGGGGAGGTAGAAGGTCCAAGCTCATGATGAGGAGGAGATGGTGGATGATGGAGTAAGTCCTCAAAGCTAAAAGTAGTACTGGGGGCAGAGAAGTTGTTGCAGAGAGAGGCTACCATCCCTTTGAGCTCTCAAATCTCTCTATCAACATAATCAAATCTCTAAGAAACCTCCTTTTCCAAAACCATCATTTCTTGTCGGTGAAGGTCTAGGATTTTGGAAATACCCTCAAATTTTCTATCTGAGACTTCCCCATATTCTCGAGCAGTGACATAAACTCTCTTCTTAAACTCTTGGAGTTCAACCTGAAACATGTCCCTGAGAGATCTCTCCATGAATGAGGGTCCAGGGATATGAGAAGGAGCTGCAGTGGATTCGGCCTCATCCTGAGTCCTAAAGGTGCTGACAACTGGTTGCTTCCCTTTGTCCTTCTGAGGCACCTTTTGTGAGGGTCTAAAAGGTAGAGGGATCCTCATCTTGTGCAGCTGTGTAATGCTAAAGGCAGGAACCTTTGTCTTGGACTCTCCAGGCTCAAAAGGGGCAATGTTATTTGCCTGTAGGATGTATGTGGCCAACTAAGGGTAGGGGATCTATGTAGACTTGGATTTGTTAAGAACAAAATCCTTCATCTCATTATAGATCAAAGCCCCTATATTAATCCTTTCTCCACTGATTATCTGAGCCAGTAGCAAATAATCATCTTGAGTTAAGTGTGAAAGGATTATTCTATAATAATCACACATCTGTTTAGGTGGGAAATTTAGCTCACCGGGATAGTCATCACTTTGCATCAAAATTTTATAAGCCTTAATTTCATTCATATCTCCCCCTCTCACTGAATCTTGAGTTCCCAGCAATTCATTAATCTTAGTACCAGTAAGATGGAAGGTTCTACCTCTAAGTTTGACCCTTAAATAGTTATTTACCAGATTGTCTTGCTCATCATATTCTTCTACTGATTCCATATTACAGTAGAACCTTTTAATCACTTCAAGACAAAATTCTCCACCAATTATTAGCCAATTTGAATAATATTCCAGAGGATCACTCAAGTCCAAATTAATCTGTGTATTTTTCCTTAAACTCTCAATATCCATAGATACAACAGGACAAAATCTTCGGTTTGCAAAATCTGCCTTAAACTTAGCCGAATTCACATCTTTATCAAGGTTTCCAACTAATAATTCAGAAAAATCAGATGGAATACCTTCAGAGGGAATTTGCCATGCCATACCTTCACTGGCTATCTGCTTTTTTTGCCTTGGTTGCTTGGGAATGGGGATTCTTAATGCGGTCTCCATAGCTTTCTGAACTGAGGCTTCGTCATCTGACTCGGTTTCTGATTCCTTAGTGACTACCGGTAGCTTGGATTTGGACCGGGGAGATTTTCTTGGAGGAACGGGTTGCTCTTCAGTCTGACTTTCTCGGATTTTCAGGACACGTCTTTTCTTGGAAGATTCTTCCCTCACTTTCGGTCTATACCGCTTCCTAGTGCTCGAGGGAGTAGTGTTGCTCGATTAGACTTGTTTCTCAGAGCTTTCTTCCCTTTCCACATTCGGCTGTTTCACCCGTGCCATTTCAAAGGCACCGACAGATTTTGGAGAAATTAATCAGTTGAAAGAGAGTATTTTGAGTTTGGTGGTAGTCAAAAAGGTGGTGGAGATGGATTCGAGTGGATGGGTGACCAGAAATTTAATGGAATAGTGATTTTGGACCATTGCTAGAAACAAGAGAGCGGTTTTGTTCGAGTTAGGGTTTGATAACTGACGGGGGGTTTTCAAAATTTTAACGTTATAAAGTTCAAAATTATCAATCATGTTATCGATCAGCGGATGATCGATCACATGTTCGATAAATATAAAGAACACCTAAGGATACTGAAGCCAATTCTCGATCACGTTATTGAACAATCAATTATCGAACATGTTATCAATAAAGTTAGTAGATGAAATGCGTACCTAGTCTTTTTATTGATCATTTAATCGATAATCCGTTTATCGATCAACTTATCGATTAATGCTTACCAAAGTTTGAATAAAGTGTCGCAAAAGACTTGCCGCTTCTGATCGATGTTCTGATCGATAATCCATTTATCGATCAGCTTATTGATAATCATCATTCTGAATCTCTTCTTTTTCTTCACATGCTACATTTATCGATCAGGTGATCGATAAATTACTTCTTTGTGGCTTCATGATTATCGATCTCTTGTTTGATCATTCCATACTCTGTTTACCTCTGTTTTTCTTTGACAAAATAGAACTTCCTGTAAAACAAATTTCTATCCACTCCGATGCTTAAGTTAGTCATTTAATCATTAAAAAATTAAATTTAAAGATTCAAATTTGAGAGATAATATGAGATTTCTTACAACTCATTGGGATTTACCATTCCCAATTCTCTTCGAAAGAAGTTGAACTTCTGTTGATCTAAAGGCTTCGTGAAGATGTCAGCTATTTGATATTCAGTGGGAATGAATTCTACCTTTACATCTTTCTTTTGAACATGATCCCGAATGAAATGATGTCGAACATCGATATGCTTAGTTCGGGCATAATGAACTGGATTCTTGGACAGACTTATCGTACTCGTGTTATCACATAGGATTAGAATCTCTCGTAAGTTGATTCCTAGATCCTGTAGCTGTTGCTTTAACCATAGAATCTGAGCACAACAGCTGGCAGTGGCCACATATTCTGATTCTATTGAGGAGATTGCCACAGTATTCTGCTTTTTGCTTGACTAGGAGACAAGGCACCCTCCAAAAAATTGACATTGTCCACTGGTGCTTTTTCTGTCTGTCTTATATCCTCCATGATCTGCGTCTGAGTATCCCATTAGATGTTCTACTCCCTTCTTTGGATACTAGATTCCCAAATTTTGAGTTCCGACAAGATATCCGAGAATTCTCTTGACAGCTTCTTCATGTGACTCTTTTGGAGCTTATTGATATCTTGCGCACATTCCCACATTGAATTGAATATCTGGTCTACTAGCAGTAAGATATAGTAATGAGCCAATCATTCCTCTATATCTGGTCCGATTCACGTCCTTGCCGTTTTCGTCTGCATCTAGCAAGATGGTTGAGCTCATAGAAGTTTTTACACTTTTGGCATTTTCTAATCCATATTTCTTTAGTAACTCCTTCAGATACTTCGTCTGGGATATAAATATGCCATTTTTCTTCTGCTTGATTTGTAATCCTAGAAAGAAATTCAGCTCTCCCATCATCGACATTTCGAACTCTCCCTACATTAACTTAGCAAAATCTTGACAAAGATCTTCATTAGTAGCTCCGAAAATAATATCATCCACATAGATTTGAACAATCAAAAGATCTTTCCTACTTCTTTTAATGAAAAGAGTAGCATCTAATTTGCCTCTTTCAAATCCTTTTTCTATTAAAAAAATTGCTAAGTCGTTCATACCAAGCTCTACGAGCTTGTTTTAAACCATATAAAACCTTTTTCAGTTTATAAACGTGATCAGGAAAGTTTGAATCTTCAAAACTAGGAGGTTGTTCGATAAAAACTTCTTCTAAAATATAGCTGTTCAAAAATGTACTTTTAACATCCATTTGATATAATTTGAAATCTTTAATGCAAGTAAAGGCTAAGAGTACTCGTATGGCCTCCAATCTAGCTACTAGAGCATAAGTTTCTTCATAATCAATGCCTTCTTCTTGATTATATCCTTTAGCTACCAATCTGGCTTTGTTTCTGACGATTTGTGCAAACTCATCGAGCTTATTTTTGAATACCCATTTGGTGCCTATGACCGGACACTACAAAAAAACAGTATATTAGCGACGGAATATTTTCCGTCACTAATTTCTGACAGAATTTTGATGGAAATTCCATCGGTAATGTTTTTGACGGATTTCTGACAGACTTTAGCGACGGAATATTTCCGTCACAAATTCCGTCAGTAAATAGGCTTAGCGACGGAATTTTGCGACGGAATATTTTCGTCACAAAATTCCGTCGCTAATTCCTACTCCTATTTTGTGATAGATTTTCTGACAGAATTTGTTTCTGTCGCAAAATTCTGTCACAAAATCCATCGCTAACATGAAATTCACAAAATTCTACATTATGATTATAAAATTTGAAAAATTTATATAATGTAATAGTGTAATTATTTAGACATGTATTTTAACAATTTATATATCTATCTATATATAAAATATAATAGTTTAATTATTTATACATATTTTCTGTTGGGAAATAGAAGAAAATTGATATCCTTATTAGACACTTTTTTGAAATTGATTATATTTTTTTGAGCTTGTGAACTTAAATTAAAAATCTGAATATAATTCGTAATATGATTTTATTTTCTTGTTACAATATGATTAATTTTTTTGTCAGATTGCTGCTCTTTCTTTCAACATTAGTGTCAAATAAGTGTCTTTAGATATGATAAGATATGTGAAACGTTTCTTTAGATATGATAAGACATGTGGAAAACGTAAAGACATATTGAACTTTTACCTAATTGATAACTTAGTTAACAACATATTGAAATATTATTTATTGACTTATTTTCATTGAATGAATAATAAGGGCGCCATAAACTATAGAGTTAAGCTGGAAACCTAATAACGAGGTCAATTTAGCTCAATTTGCATATACTTGATCTGTTCGAAAAAAGAAAGTTCAAAAGAAGTTTTGGCAAGGTTAGTTTAGATCCAAAAGCGAGTATGTTGGGTTAGCTTCATTATTTGACTAAAGTACTCAACTGATGGCCCATGTTATTAAGGGGGTGTTTGGGATCACGTTTGGACCCCCAAACGTGCATCCCCACCTGATAAGCTAAAGAGACAGTTTTATCATGTTTGGGCCCACGTTTTCTCAATCTGGCTTCTGAGGCTGAAATGGGCTTCTGGAAGAAGCAATCTGAAGGAGCTTTTTTCGGGATGCTGAGGGGCGGTGAAAAATATTATTAAAAAATTTATGTGGGTATTAAAGTTTTTTACCCACATGACCCTGACCCTGTATGAATTTTCTCTCACCTCACTGAAAACAAAAACACGAACCCACATGACCCTGTACTTCTGTCACCGCTATCCCAAACACAACCTAAATATAATCTATAGTGTGTGTATCCTAATTCTCGTTTGCGACTTGGAGTAATAGTAAATGCTCATTTGATAATGAAATTATATATAAGAACATCTAAGATAAATAAGGGGATGGTAAAGTATAAAAAGAGAATCAATATCTTGAATTTCTAAAACAATAATTATAAATATTTTGAATTTCTGTTTAGTCATCTTGAAATTGAGAAATGATAATTAGAAAAGAAAATTAGAGATTATAGAGTAGATCTAAGACTATAATAAGAAAAATCTTATTAGATCTAAAAATATTTGATTAGAATATTATAAAAAGCTTGACAACTTTACTTTAAAAAAAAATTTCATCCTGGTAACATATAAGTTAGAGATTCTGCCCCTATCATTATAATCCTATGGATTAAATTTAATTTGTAAATTTCATATTTAAATATATCTATATTTTATTGTCAAAGATTTCAAATATATTTGTATTAAATTTGATAAAAATATTTCGAATAAACTGCGGTTTAAATCTTTATTATTGTAGTGTCTTATATTTATGTTTTTTATTTTAACATTATTATATTCTTTTTAATGCTTATTTCTTGATATATCTTATATTTATATCACTATATATATGTATGATATTAGTTTAACATTATTGGACAATATTTCTATATTATTATTACTATTTAGGTTTTGAGGCATGTATTGATTTTCTCTAATTACATGCTTAGATGGCAAAAATTGCTGGTAAAAAAAAGGAGGGAAAGTTGAGAGGGAAGGCACTGAAAGATAGAGTGTGTGAGAGAGAGATGTGATATAATTAAAAGTGAGATAAGATATGTGAGAGAGAGGTATTATAATTAAAAGGAATAATTTTAATAATTAATTTATCATTTTAATGCTAAGTATATTTTCTATAATAACAATTTTATTTTATAATTTTTTACTGAAGAAACATTTAATTAGATTTTATATCTATATGTGTGTGAAAAATCTTGCCCCTCCAAAACATTCGCATGTTCCCTCTGTTTGCAAAGGCAAAATTCATTTTCCCTCCACAAATATCACAAATTTGCTCTCTTTAGGATTTTTTTCTAATTTCCTTCTTTTAAAAAATTACAAGAATCGCAAGAGGAGGAGCCAAACCACTTCTAAGGGTTTCCTCAACGCCTAAGGGTTTATTTCTCTGATGAAACCCCTTCACCATCGTCTGCCAGTCCAGCAAAGGCTCCTCCAATCCTCCACTCCTACTCTTCTTCCATTTCTCCTCCTCAGATCAAATCGCGCCTGAATGTGCAGGTTTTAAGACTCAGAGTGTCAGCCTTCTGTTTGCGTTGTTGTGTCCGTTCACATTCTTCGATCTCCTCTTTAGAGTTTAGATTCTATTCCGTTCTGTCGGCCTCCTCTATTTTCATCGTCAGCGTTTAGATTCATCACTGGGTAGCTTCTTGGCATTCTATTTCTTGTTTGCATCTTCTAGTTCAGATTCCCTTTTAGATTTCATTTTATTTGTGGGTTACTTTTTATTTCAAGGTTCAGATCTCCCTTCTAGTTTTGTTGAAAATATTTCTACTGGTACTAAGTGACTGCCTTTTAGTACTGCCTTGACTAGTGACATTGCAGAGGATTAGCACTTCATTTGGTTGATTGGATTCTCTGCAATTCATTCTGGGAGATGGAAAATGAGGTACACATTTAGGCAAGCTTTAATGTATACTGGTCTTTGATATATATGCTTTTTTATTGGAGTTTTATATTCGTTTTATATTTATTGTTGTATACAAACATCTGTAATTCCTAACCCTTATTTGTAACTTCTATAAATTGGGCCTTTTTGCTTTCATTTGCTTTTTTTGGTTATTCGTTTTATATTTATTATTGTATTATTGGAATTGGCTTCTATCTAAGAAAGCTAATTCTTCGAGCTATCAAAGTACAAACATCTGATTGTGTTGTTGCTTCCATATTACATTCATCATAGTCGGTGGATGAGTGTTGTGTAATGGTGATGGCACAAGCATTTGGTTACTCTTGATGTAAAACTCATGAAATGAGAATGTTGCAAGTTAATCATGTGTAAAGCATCCTAGTTTGTTTATTTGCATTATAGATTCAATTACCTGACTAAAAAAATTCCCCCTCATGTAAAGCTGATATAGATTTCACTCTGATAGTTGCAATGCTTCAAGGCATTTGGTAACTTATGATTAACCTGTCAGTGTAAAATATAAACGAAGAGTATTGCTTGGATATGGCCAAAACATACTGGAATACTATTAATCTAGCAAGCAGATGATGTATCAGACTCATCATGATTTAAAAGAAATTAAAAATACTTGTAGCAGGGGAATCTTCATTGAGAACCTCATGGGGACCAGTATATCGATACTAACATGTATCAATTGAATTCCAACACTAAACTTATACTTTTACAAAATTCTTTCAATATGCATGCAGTTTCAACACTAAAACTTTAGCTCTTTAATTTATTATGGTTTATTAGCTTTAATTATTTCTAATTTTTTTCCTGATTGTATTATTAATTTTATATTGTTAGGATGTCATTTCATTAGGATGGTCAAAGATCCTATCAAATTAGAATCTGATTTTGAGTTATTACTACAGGCCTAGCCCCAACTATATGCATTGATCATTCCAAAGGAAATAAATAAGAGCTGAGATGTTAATCCCTCAGTAGATTACAACTTAAAAAGATTGCAAACATCTGATCCAAAATGCCTATAATTTCAGCCTCAAACATTATGAGCATTATTACCTGAAACAGCAAAACAGTTTCCTACTGATTGAGCATTCCATAACTATTATACAGATTTACATCACTTTTGCAATGCCATAATTGGGCAAATACATGTAAAATCTGTCATTACATGAGATGCTTGGTTGCTTAGAATATTAAGGGACTTATGATGTACGTATATATTGTCTATGTATAGAGTTACCAATTATTGAAATGCTTGGTTGCTTATGCTTGATTTATATTATATTTACTAATTATTGAAATGCTTGGTTGCTTAGTGATTGCTTTTTTTTTTCTGGTTTTAATTTGTTGACCTGATTGTGTGTGCAGGGTTGGATTATAATAATCTGAGATACAGCAGCTCCTTTGATAGAGTTAGCTAGAGGTCTAGTGGCAACCCAAACACAAGTTGTAGAACTATTCAAGTAAGGTGACCATTTAACTGTTAGTTGGGTTGACGTATAATGTTTTGTTTTTTTTATCTAGCTTGATATATGTTGTTTGATTGTTGTTGATAGGTAGTCTCAATACATTCCTATCTCTTACATTTTTCATAATCTTTTTCATTTTTTTTTGTACTTCAAAGCTATTTGTTAATGATTGTTTAGCAAGTCTTGTCTTTGGTAGGAGTTGTCCTTAAATAAAACTTGTTAGTTTCTTCATATACAAATGTTGACATTTAACTTTGCTTATTCATATATATGTGTATGTGTATTTTTTTGTCATATATATTACTTGTCTTCTCCAATTCTTACATATTATTATTGCACACCTCTTTCTTAGAATGGAAGGCGCAGAAAATCGGAGATGGATGTACAATAGAATAGATCTGTGTACTAAATGGGTTACAATAGAATTTGAGCAAGGTGTAGAGGAGTTTCTTACTTATGCAATGCAATCACCTTATTGCCAAAAATCGGGGAAGCTTAGGTGTCCATGTGTGAAATGTAGATGTAGGCCATATCTCATTCTCGATGAGGTGAAGACACATATTTATAAATATGGATTCATGCCAGACTATTATATATGGACTAGTCATGGTGAGAGAAGTATAGAATATCATTCACCCATGTCTCCAATGCTAGGTAGACCACTTGGTGACCAATTAAGTCAATATGAGACCATGGTGATAGATGCAGCTGGGTCGAGTTTTAGGGATAACTATAATAAAGGTGTTGAAGAGATGCCAAATCCTGATGCACAAGTATTTTATGACATGCTACATGCTGCACAACAACCTTTATGGGAAGGTTGTGAAGATAAATCTCAACTTTCAGCAACGTTGCAGTTATTAAGTATTAAGGCAATGACTAACATATCACATCAAGGCTACAATTTAGTTTCCCAACTCATGAGGAGGACACAACCTAAAAACACTCATATGCCTACAGATTTGTACCAAACAAAAAGGTTAGTGTCGAAGTTAGGTCTTGAGTATAAGAAAATTGATTGTTGTGTGAATGGGTACATGTTATACTATAAAGATTATAATAGTGCAACCCAATGTAAGTTTTGTGAAAGATATTCCTCCAAAAAGTGTCATGGAAGAAGAAAGAAAGTTCCAAGGAAGCAATTATGGTTCTTACCTCTTATTCCAAGATTGCAAAGATTGTTTGCTTCTCAAAAAACAGCAAAGGAAATGAGATGGCACTATGAGAATCATCGCAGTTTGAATGTACTTTATCACCCATCTTATGGCAAGCATGGAAGGTTTTGGATAGTACATATCCAAACTTTGCATATGATCCCAGAAATGTGAGGCTTGGGTTATGTGCTGATGGTTTTACACCATGTGGGCAATCTGGGAGACAATATTCTTGTTGGCCTGTGATAATGACCCCATATAATCTACCACCTGAGATGTGTATGACACCGGAATATATGTTCTTGACTTTGATCATCGCTGGTCCTAATAACTCTAAAGGAAAAATAGATGTGTACTTACAACCATTGCTAGATGAATTGAAATTATTATGGGATGAAGGGATGTCAACATATGATGCCTCATTGAGACAAAACTTTTGTATACGAGCTGCACTGTTATGGACAATCAATGACTTCCTTGCCTATGGTATGTTGTCTGGTTGGATGACAATGGGGAGATTATCATGTCCTATATGCATGGAGAATTCAAAAGCATTCCAATTAAAGCATGGTAGAAAATAATCTTTCTTTGACTGTCATCGTCAATTCCTTCTTGATGATCATCAATTCAGGAGAAATAAGACCTCATTTTACAAGAATAGAGTTGAGAAATCAATGCCTCCACCTTGATTAAGCGGAGATGAAGTTTGGCAAAGAATACAAAACTTTCCAAAGGTGACTGAGTATGGAAAAATCATACCAATTGAAGGCTATAAAAGCACTCATCATTGGACAAAACAAAGCATATTTTGGGAATTGTCATATTGGAAAAATAATCGCATTCGACATAATCTTGATGTTATGCACATTGAGAAAAATGTTTTTGACAATTTGTTTCACACTGTCATGGACACAAAGGGAAAAACAAAAGATAATACACAAACTCGAATAGACTTGAAAGAATATTGTCGACGGCAGGATGATGAACTTGTTGAGAGAAGAGGGAAAATGGTGAAACCAAGTGCAAAATATACTTTACATTTAGAACAAAAACGAGCAATTTGCCATTGGGTAAAGAACTTGAAGCTCCCAGATGGATATGCATCTAATCTAGCCCGATGTGTTGACATGAAAGAAGCAAGGTTGTATGGAATGAACAGTCATGATTGTCATGTTTTTATGGAACGCTTGCTTCCCATTGCTTTTGCTACTTTTCCTAAAGTTGTCTTGAATCCTATAATAGAGCTTAGTCCATTCTTTAGACAACTTTGCTCTACTACATTGATGATAGATCAACTAGAGTTGTTAGAAAAAAATATTATTGTGACATTATGCAAGTTGGAGAAGGTCTTTCCCCCAGGGTTCTTTGACTCAATGGAGCATTTGCTTGTCCATCTTCCCTATGAAGCTAAGGTTGGAGGACCTATCCACTATCAATGGATGCATCCATTTAAAAGGTAATGAAACCTATCTATTTAAATTGAGAGTAAATATATGATTAGTATAATAATAACTCTTAGGTTTCATTTCTTTTTATGTAGATTCCTCTATACCTTGAAACAAAAGGTCAAAAACAAAGCTCGGGTTGAAGCATCTATCTGTGAAGCTTACATAATTGAGGAGACCACAATATTTTGCTCACACTACTTTGGGCCTGGTGTTCCTCCAAGAATACCAAGACCTATAAGAAATAACGATGGTGGACAATTAGATTTGCAAGCAATTTCTATATTTAATTACCCAGGAAGACCATATGGGGAATGTAAAGGTCGTTGGTTAGAGGACGACGAAGCAAAAGCTGCTACAACATATGTTCTCATGAATTGTGATGAGGTGCAACCTTATATGAAGTAAGTAATACTGAAATTCGATAGATTAAACTTGATGCCAATTATATGCATGGTTAATGCATTATTTTTTATGTAGTGTTTTTGTACAAATATTAAAGGAAGAGAAGCCTCATATTACAAACAATGAGATAGAATCTCAAATCAATCAACAATTTTCATCATGGTTTAAAGATCATGTAAGTAATATTTGTTTTATATAATACCTGAAACAAACCTTATTTATCATGATATTCATTAATAATGTCATGTAGGTTCAAAACCCTGCCAACAATATTATGGATCCATTTTTGCACGACATTGCTTGGGGTCCAAAAAGAAGAGTCAGGACATGGCCTATGTACTTTGTCAATGGGTATAAGTTTCATAATGCTTCCTGGGCCCTTCGAAAGTCAACCACAAATAGTGGTGTGTGAATTAAAGGAGCTGATTATGCACAATCAGAATATGACTTTTATGGTATTCTACAAGAAATTATGGAGATTGAATATATGGGTCTTCTTGCGAAAAGACTAGTATTATTTAAATGTGAGTGGTTTGATCCAACACCAAATTGTGGTATGAGGGTGCATGAACAATATGAGATTGTTGAAGTTCATGAATTACGGAGGTATAGCGAGTATGACCCATTCATTTTTACTCAACAAGCAATGCAGGTGTACTACACGCCTTATCCTTGTTGTCGTAAAAAGTCAAATTGGTTAGCTGTTGTTAACATCAAGGCTCATAGCATAATTGACACTCCTGCATCTGAAACAAACGTAGAAGCATTTCAAGCAGATGGATTAGAGGTCATACTACCAATAATTGTTCATGATGATGAATTAAATAATGAAAGAGACTTTGAAATTCACTATGAAGAAGTAGACATGTCGATTGATAACATGGTTTATGATGATGATGATGATGATGATGATGATGATGAAGAAGAAGAAGAAGAAGAAGAAGATGATGATGATGATCAAGAAGAAGAAGAGGAACTTCAAGATGATGAAGAAACAGAAGATGGTGAGGAAGATTCTTATATGGATGAAGATGAAGATGATGCATAAATTATGGTTGTGACATTGCATTTGTTATTTAGTTTTCAGTTTGATTGATTGCATTAACTTCTTTTTTATTTTTCATTTAGATTAGATTATAATTCTGTTAATTTCTAAAGAAGATTTAGTTCTTATTGATTTAGTTTTTATTCATTTATTTAATTTTGAATATGCAGATGGCAAGTCGTCGACTAAAGCGTGGTAGAGGGCAATGGAGTACTCCATCACCTGCACAATTACCTCAGCAATTTCAAACTCCTTCTCTTCCTAATGTAGCTACTACATCTACTCCTGCTGTGTCTGAAACATCGATTAGACCTCTAAACATTCCTATACCATCATTTAGAGCCTCGCTATCAAATGCATCATCTCCAATTATGGCTGAATCAGTTAGCAGACCCTCGTTATCACCTACATCTCCTCAAATCCTATACCTGGAACAGAAAACTCACAACCCGCCACTCCACGGGGTATTCCAGATAGTTTGTCACCATGGGGTTGTGATCCCTCAGATGGTAAAACATGGATATATCCTGACAAGAAAACGTAAGTCATCAAGTTTACATTATTTAATATCTTCATTTATTAGCTTAATATTATTTTGCATTTTTAATGATTTATTTAAAATGATTATTAGGTTTAATCTTGCTGTTGCAACCGTGCGAAATATTCTTCCTGTAATTCAAGGAAAATTTGACCATCCATGTTACAGTTGGAAAGTGACTCCCCCTGAGTATAAACGAATGTGGTTTGCAGAATGGGCGATATATCTTATCTCTATTATTAAGGAAAATTGTGTCTGGACTTGTTTCACATTATGCTTTAGTTTTGATTTCTTTTGCTTCTCATTTATGCAGAAAAAATATAAGTGGCTGCCACAACATGAACAAAATATTAGGAGAAATTGGAATGCAAAATGTCACACCTTACTATTACATTGACTTAGGTTCCTTTTAAAACCATTTTTGACCACATTAGATGGTTTTGGGCTCACTTTTTACCACAAAAACACTAAATTTCGGATTTTTACTGTTCATCGGGTAAAAATCCAGTTTTTCTGGCCCAACTTTAAAAATTCATAACTTATTCTACAAAAATCCAATTGGGGTGGTTCATAATTCTACTTAAATCTCTTTAAGTCCTATTTCAAGGAAAAATAATCTCATTGTCCAATTCCTTATGAAAAAGCGTCAGGTTTTTGAGAAAAGCAACACTGTCCATTTGCCAAAAACCCTGATTCCCAGATTCTAACCATTAACTTTGAAAAATCATTATAAATCGTATACTGGTCCATTTTTAACGTATTGGCTATAAATTTGAAGCTCAGGACGTTATCTTTCATCATGCCAAATTTCATGACTAAAAGCATTCGGGAACATAATCAAAAAGTCACATGAACCAGTCAGTGTCAGTGTGCTTCCAGCATTGTTAGTTTAATATTTACATAACCAAAATGAGCTCACGAATTTTTGTGGCTAAACCCCACAAATTAGCCTTCAATCTGCAGCTTTCCCTTGGAGGATTCAGGCCCTAAAATGTTACATTATTTTTAGGGGATGAGATTTTTGAAAATTCCAATAGCAAATTAACCAACTATAGCACCAAGCAGGTATCATTATTATGCATGATCACATTAGCTACTATTGATGAACTAACATGCTTATCATTTGGCAAACTCAATCATGCAAAGGCCAAAGCAAGATACTATAAAGAGTAGCCACATAACAATCAAGAGAGCTCAACCACAATAATAGCAATTAACCATACAATAATCAACAATGCTAGTTAGTGGTAGTAGCTAGGTTTAACTTGCTACCTTGATCCAAAGATTTGTGCTTTCTTTGATTCTCTTCTTTTTCTTCACAAAGGTAAAACCCTAGCATGATAATCCATAAAAAGGACAACAAGAATCATTATCCATTTCAACCAAAAGCAAGAACATAGCTCAAAAATACTCTTGCTTCATAAAGGTTCCATCTTTGCTCTTTGCTTTTGAACTTGTTTTCCATAGGGTTTAAAAATCCTTTCTTGCCTTATCCCCACATGTTTTTCCATTTTAAACACCATGGAACCATCAAAACATTGAAAATCTCATCCTAGGGGCCATTTAGTGTCAAAACCGAAATGCTCCTTACAATACACAATAAAGAACACACTTCCAAAAAACCCTAAAATCACTTGTAACCACTTGGATCTTTTATGTTTTGAAGTGTTTTACCATATTTGAGCAACATAACTCCTTCCCCTACACCATCATCATTTCGTCCAGCACCCAAAGAAGAGGAGAAACAAGATTTCCAACCATTCAAAGCAAGAAAACAAGGCAAGGAACAACTTAGAACCAAAAACTAACCTTGAATCTCACTTGTGTGCTCCAAGATGCTATCTTTCTCCTTAGTTCTTCCTTGGTTCCACTTGAAACACTCTCTTTTCTCTCTTGGCTATGGCTTGCACAAAATGGAGGTCTGATTTTAGGGGAGGAAGTGCTCATTTAATGCTTCAAAATATCTCAACCACCATCATTAATGCTAATCCAAGTGTTACTACCCCCTTGGTTCCTTCTTTCTCTTTCTTAATTAACTAAATCCAAATGAAATTAATTACCAAAATTCAAAATCCTCTCCATTTAGAAAATGACACTTGGCAATTTCAAATCCTCTCCATTAAGGGTTTGACACTTCGCTCAATGAGGATCATTCAAAATGCAAAGCTCTTTATCGGTGCACTTTGACTCCGAGTTTGAATCCTTTTCTATAATTATAGTATTCTAACCTCTATAATTATTTTCTATCAGAGCCCTATTTTACTCTCCTCATTTTTATCTTTCTAAATTGCCCTTTTTTGTCTCAAAATTAATTTCCCCATAATTAACATAAAAGGAAAAATAAATTTCCTTTTCTTACGGATTTTTCCACTTTTCAAAGAAATTAGGGAAAATCTTGGATACTTGAGGGTTTTATTTTAATTCTATAATTTCTTATAATTCCTTGAGATATCATAGAAATTTTCTTGAACCTTTATTCTCCTTAAAGTATTTATTTGGAATTTTCCAGATAAAAGCCCTTAAATTAGGCTAAATCAAGCTTAAATTCCTTTGTAATTTCTCTAAGGGTAATTTGACCTTAAAACTAATTTTATAATCTCATATGATTCTCAAAGGATATTATCCTTATTTTTCCCTCAATTTCTATGACTTGAAATATTTTTCCCATAATTATTCTTGACCAATTTTCCTTAATTAGTCAAACTTTTCATAATTGGCTTGGAAAATCATAATAATTATTTTCCACCAAAATCCTTCTATTTCTCCTTATTATTTTTGACCCTCAATTATTTAGGAATATTCCTTATTTCGAATTACCATAATACTGGATGTGACACAAAATGTGCAGAAATCTTGAGAAATACAATGCATAATATCAGGCATGATCTATTTCAAAAAAATGTGAGGCCTGATTGGATTCCAGAAGAAGTAATGGCCGAGTTAGAAAAAATTTGGTCATCAGAAGATTACAAGGCCAATTGTGAGATAGCTAAAGTCAATCGAGCTTCTTCCGTAGGAGGAACTCAACACAAAGGGGGGAGTATTCCTAATAGTGAGCATAAGAGGAGGCTGGTAAGAATTTATCTTCAAATACAATTATGGTTTATTTGTTGCATTATGTAATACATCTTTATAAATAACTGCAGGCTTTAGAGTTGGGAAGAAATCCTACAATGTTTGAACTATTTAAGAAGACACATTATAATGAGAAAACTAAAGAATTTGTGGACCAGAGGTCGGCTTCAGTTTATATAAGTATATTTTTCTTGAACATTTATCATATTGGATCATTGTGATTATGCTGACGGCCGGAGGCCTAACTAATTGTAGTGTGAGTCTTTATTTACTATGGTTGCATTATTGAAATTGTGCTGATGGCTTGAGGCTTGATTAGTTCTACTATGAGTCTTCATCAAATGTGCTTGTCATATTGGATTATTGAAATTGTGTTGATGGCTAGAGGTCTTTTTGAAGGCAAGCTACTTAAGGTGTGGCTTCCCTAGTTTTACATATTATGTCCAAAGATGCCCTCTAATCTATATTTTTAGGTAAGATAGATGGGTTTTTCTTCTAATTTTACCAAAATAGGAGGTTTTTTTTAAAGGAAAAATTAATCATTTTGGTCTATAAATTTAACTTGATTATTGACTAAACTTTAACTAAATCCATTAAATATTAATTTGATTGAAACTTTGACTAATTGTAACTTGGTTCTTGAAGCGTTTACTATTCGAATCATTAATTAGTCCCTGAGTTTGAAAAAATATAGTTCACATGAATTAGACATTTAAATTTAATATATGAATAAAACATGTTTGAAAACATATGCTATGAAATTACATTTTTGAATTAATTTTAAACAGCATTTTGATTAGAGAGAGAAATATTTTGGCCTAAAATTTGTAATTTAACAATCAATTAGTATTTTGGTATATGAAAATAAAATCTTGAAAACATAAGGAAGGTTTGTTTTGTACAATTTCTAAAGTATTTTTGTAGTGTTTTGTTCTTGCCTCTCCCTTAAAAAAAGTATTTTTGCAATAGCATTCAACAATCTTAAATAAGATTATTGTATGATTTATACGCTTGTAATTTATTTCAATGTAAATAATTAAAATGAGTGATATTTTAGAAAACCAAAGAGAGTAGTAAAGCAACAATATGTGCATGGCTTTCCATGTTGGGGGGCCCACACGCTTTGTTTGTCTTTTTCAGACCTTATACCCCATTCTTTTCTATCTCTCTTTCTCAAAAAGCAAAACAGTGAAGCCGTGGCCTAAGTCTTTGAGTTAACCTCACGGTGGGATATTGATACGCATTCTTTTACTTTTAATTAATATGGGTCTCATTCATTGCCATGTACTACATTGACTCCTCTATACACTAGAGACTTTGCAATCTATTCTCCCCCAAAGTCTCATGTCTGCTTCTTTTTTAGCATTTTCTCAGAAATTTCCTCTGTCTTGACACTTTTAATTTTTATAGAAAATATTTTCAGAATTTTATTCCTTTTATTAGTATCATTGACTTGTTACATTTCAAAACAATTGGTCATTTGTTATTTTTATAGGTTAAAATTTAGAGTGACTTGATTGTTATGTTCCAATAATATGTAGGTACATGTTTTTGTAGGGGCTTTTCGTTACTCTTTTCTTCTTTACATTCTTTTGGAATATATATTCTGATTTATAATGCATCATTCAAACTTTGTTAAATGGAATCTTGTTTTTACTATAGCATGACTACATGAGGCGCAAGGCATCCACCATGAATTCTGATTCAGGTTCTCCGAGTGTGCAACAATCAAATGATCAAGAAGATATTAACATATGGTATGAGGTTGTAGGGGATAAGAACAAGAAGGGCCGCATGTATGGGTTTGGATCTGAGGCTGAAGATATTAGCTCTTCCTCTTATGGAACTTCTTCTTCCATCAACAACACAGGGCTCCATCCAGATTTTGAGTCTGAATTGAACACGAGGATGCTACAACTTAGGCAAGAGAATGAGGAGATTCGCCAAGAGAATCAAGAGATTCGTCAAGAGAATCAAGATCTGAAACAAACAATCTTATCTCGGTTGAAAGAACTTGAGAATAAAATATCTGGGTCCTCTAATGAAGGAGATGCATGAAAAAATAGTTAGTTGTGTTTTCATTCCTTAATTAAGCTTCAGACATTTCTGTGGTTTTAACCTTAATGTTCTTAAATTTATGACATTTTATTGTATGGGATTGTTTTTAAATTCCAAATTGTTTCTTATTAAAAAAATTGAACTATTTGCATTTTAAAAACTTTCCTTATTATCATGAAATTTATTACTTTCTAAACAATTTATAAAAAAAACCTATTTAAAAGAATAACTGACAAAAAAATAAGCATAAAAATTGAAGGAAAAAAATTTACGACGGATTTGCAAGGAATTTCCATCGCAAATGTGTGTGAGTTAGGGACGGAAAATTTCGTCGCAAAATATAGCAACTTAGCGACGGAATTTTCCGTCGCTAAATGCGGTACTTTGCGACGGAATATTCCATTGCAATATCCGTGGCAAATAAAGTAGCATTAGCAATGGAAATTCCGTCGCTAAATACAGTATTTAGTGACGGAATTTGCGACAGAATATTCCGTTGCAAAGTATCGCATTTAGCGACAGAAAATTCGTCACAAAATTAGCTACGGAAAATCCGTCACAAATCCATCGCTAAACCAATTAGTGACGAGGCTGTTTGCGGCAGAACATTTTCCGTCGCTAATACTTTACCGACGAAATTCCGTCGCTAAATTCAGTCGCAAATTAATTTAGCAATGGAATTTCCGTTGCTAATAGCTTGTTTTTTGTAGTGGGATGATCATTAGGTCTGGGTACCAGTTCCCAAACTTGGTTTCTCTTGAATTGGTTAAGCTCTTCCTGCATTGTGACTATCCATAATTCGTCGGATAGGGCCTCATCAACATTGGTAGGTTCAATGTGGGATATTAATGTAGAGAAGCGCACTTTATTGAACACTTGTCTCTGGGTTTTGACCCCTTCATTGACTTTATCAATGACTTGTTCCAGTGGATGGTCTCGGTTATGTCTCCAAGCCTTAGGCTGCTCTAAATTTTCTTGTGAAGAAGGTTTATTTAAATCATTTTTGTTTTCTGAATATTCTTCTGAAGGTAATTTGTTTGAAAACTTGTTTAAATCCAGTTTTTGAAAATTTTGAACGATATTAGCATCATCATCTAGCGGTTTTGAAATCGGTTCGATTTCAGCAAACACAACATATATTGATTCTTCAATTGTAAAAGTACATTTGTTGAAAACCCTATAAGTTTTACTACGATTAGAGTAACCAAGAAATAAACCTTCATCAGCTTTAGGATCGAATTTACCCAGATTCTCTTTGTTGTTGTTGTGAATGTAGCATTTACTCTCGAAGATCCTTAGATGAGCCAGGTTAGGCTTTCTTCTTTTGTATAGCTCATATGGTGTTTTCCCGAGTAGCATTCTAATGTAGGCTCTATTAGAGATGTAGCAAGCTGTGCTCATAGCTTCTGCCCAGAACACTTGTGAAAGGAATTTCATAACACCGTTTTGTTGGGGAGTTCTTGGTGCTGAAAAATTGTGATCAATTCCATGCTCGTCACAGTAGTCTGCGAATTCGTTGTTTTCAAATTCTCCTCCATGATCAGACCTGATTGACACAATAGAAATACCTTTCTCATTTTGGACCTTTTTGGCAAAAACAATGAATGCATTAAACGTTTCATCTTTAGAGGGAAGAAACAAAGTCCAAGTGAATCTTGAATAGTCATCAACTATCACAAGAGTGTCCAGGTTTCCACCGAAACTTTTCACTCTCAACGGACCAACCAAATCCATATGAAGCATTTGGAGTGGCCTTTCAGTTGAGACTATCTTCTTTGATTTAAACGAAGACTTTGTTTGTTTACCCTTCTAACAGGCGTCACAGATAATATCATGTTCGTATTGAATTTTCGGTAAACCAACAACCAAATCCCTTTTTGTTAATTTTGAAAGTTGATTCATGTTAACATGTGCAAGACATTTATGCCAAATCCAACTTTCCTCCTTTTTACTAATAAAACAGTTTTCAGAAGATTTAGAGTCAATTTGAAGTGTATAACAATTACCGTCCCTTGGAGCTCTCAGCTTTATATTCAACTCTTCTTTCTTCAATGACAGGTCATCTTTACTTACTACTAAGCATTCTTCGGAATCAAAGATCACCCAATTGTTTTTGTCAGTACTCTGACTGATGCTAAGTAGATTATGACACAAACCTTCCACGTAGTACACATCTTCAACTTTCATTCCTTTGTTACTTCCTATCTCTCCGATTCTAGCAATTCTTCCGGATTGATTGCCACCGAAACTTACTTTGCCTTCGTCTTTTGGTTTGAGTGATGTGAACTTCTCAGTATTACCCGTCATGTGTCTGGAGCATCCACTGTCGATGTACCATTTGTTCGTTCTAGATGCTTTGAGGCATACCTGCAAAAAACACAATCATGTTTTAGGTACCCATACCTTCTTGGGTCCTTTTTGGTTAGTATGAGTTGTCCTAGGCACATAAGTGCTTTTGGGCACCCATTTTAATGTCCCGTAAGTTCCTTTCTTCTTGTGATAACAAGAAGAGGTTGTATGGCCTTTACGGTTGCAATAAGAGCAAAGTGCAAACGGATTAGAGGAATGAATAGTATTTCTAAAGAATATAAGATACGATCGACCACTACTCTTCTTTCCCTTTGACTTATTCTGAACAGGATCATATCCTATTCCGGTTTTATCCATCGAACACTGTTGAGCTCCCAAAATCACTTTGAGCATTTCACTACCCTTAGTGAATTTTTCTAAGGTTTTTGTGAGATCCTCGGCCTTCTTTCTATTCTTTTCACATTCCATGCATATTGGAGGCGGGACTACATTGTCTTCAGGCTTCATTTGCTGTTCTTCCAGGAACTTTATTATTTTCTTGGAGCTTACCAACTCCTTTGCAATTCTTACTAATTCCAGATGTAATGCATTGTATTCAGACAATAATTTATCATAAGAGGGTTCAGAAGTGATTACCTCATCTATCTCTGATTCTTTGTCTTCCTAGGCCATGAGATAGATGTTGGCGGTTTCTTCATCATCACTTTCTTCTTCTTCTGAAGAGCTATCACCCTAGATTGATGTGACAAAGGCTTTCTTCTTTCTAAATCTTTCTTTCTTCTTTTCTTTGTCCTTCATCTTGGATAGTTAGGAACACTCTGCTTTGATGTGTCCTGGTTTCTTGCATTCGAAGCAGATGATCGGTTCTTTTCACTCATTCTAAGATGTTGAGATTTTGCATTTTGACTGGAACTTCCTTCTAGCTCTGCTCTTGTAGAATTTCTTGAATCTTCCAACGATAAGACCTATTTCATCATCCTCCAGGTCTTCTTCGTTGTCATCTTCGCTCTCTTGAGTTTTAAGAGCGATACTTTTGCGGTTCTTCTCGTTCATCTCCTTTTTGTATCTTTGCTTGCTCTCATATTCTGCAAGGCTTCTGAATAGCGCTGCAACAGAGCCAATTGGTTCTCCCTTTATTTCTTCAATTGCTGTTACCTTCGGCTCCCATTCTTTTGTGAGACCACTTAAAATTTTTCTCACTTGGTCCTCCTAACTATACTTCTTTTCGAGTGTCGTGAGATGATTTATGAGATGTGAGAATCTGACTTCCATGTCTCGGACACTCTCTCCATCCTTCATTCTGAATAGCTCAAATTCTGTGGTGAGAGTGTTGATTCTACTCTGTTTTACACCGGTGGTCCCTTTGTGAGCTATCTCCAGTGCTTCCCACATTTCTTTTGCGGTTTCTAGGCTGGAAACTCGGAAGTATTCTTATTGGCTCAGTGCACAGGTAAGTATGTTGATGGCTTTGTCGTTTAGGGTCACCAACTTTCTGTCTTCTTCATCGAACTCCCTAGGACTCTTGCGTACTTGTTGTCCATCTATGGTTTTCATAGGGACGTAGTTACCATGTTCTATCACATCCCATAATCCATACTCAGTCGCCTTGATAAAGATTTTCATCCTCATCTTCCAGAAGGTATAGTTTTCACCATTGAAGCCTGGCGGTTTGGACATTGAACACCCTTCAGGTAGCACACTGTCTCCAAATCCTGCCATGGGATCTCTCTTCAGACTGTTAAGTGTTTACTGAAGAGACCTGCTCTGATACCAAATGTTAGTGGCAGTCTCACCCAAGAGGAGGGTGAATTGGGTAAGTTATAAAAATTTACAAAATTAAAACTAAGAACTATCGAAAACAGAGAGTGTGAGTTTAGAAAGATTTCACCGTAGAGAGGAAGACACGGGATTTATACTGGTTCAATCTCAACCACTTGACCTACGTCCAGTCCTTAGAACACCTTTGAGTATTTCACTATTTTTCAAGATTGATCGGGCTCTTGGCGCCTCAGTACAGTAATTGAGACTCTCAATCACTCCCTCTTACTTCCCATAAGGTTACAAACCCACTCAAGAATCCACACTCTTGAGTATCACACAAGACGTGATTAATGAAGAGTAAGTAAACTCTCTTATAGGGTGAATAAATGATAATCACTAAAGCTCGGTGTTATGGAAGAACAAAGTATTGAATGCAACAGTAAATAATCAACAGAGGGTAGCTCGCGTATTCAATCTGTTCATTTAATGTTTCTTCGCGCCTTTTATAGTTGAGGTCATTTAGTAACCGTTAGACAGAAGAGCTTCTAGCCGTTGAGAGTCCGGTTGTGTGTTTTTCCAGTTGTAACGGTTTCCGCCATTAATGCTTCTGACAAGGTAGGTTACAGGCTACTTGGACAACTGTTGGAGAGCCGTTGAGATTTTCTTTGTAATCTGTAAAAATATATTGATTCAATAAGCTTCTCTCTGTAGAGTAAGATCAAAAGTAGAATTGAACAAATGATAAAACGAATACTCATAGTTTACGGTTAGAATCAATCAGTTGTTAAATATGCTGGATAATAACTGAACGTGCTTGATCGAAGTGATGTTCGATTACTACTTGATCGATCAGGTTATCAATTATTCTGAGTCAAAGCTTTTGAAACAGATAACAAAGATTATCGATCAAGTTATGGATCAATGATTTATCGATCAGGTGATCGATAAAAAGAAATAGTGACATCATATTGTAATGCATAGAAAAGGAAGATCAAGGTTACTTTTGATTTTGAAACTCTTTAAATAGTGAAATAAGACATTTATGAAGGCTGAGAAAAGCTCGAATGAAATAGATGATAAATTTTGAGAAACATCGAGACAAGTTAAAGTTTAAACTGAAATCCCCTCATGATTGAACAAGTGATCGAACACTTGTTGATCGATCAGGTTATCGATAAACAAAGTGTTATAGAAATAAATTTTGAATCACTAATTTTCGAACACTTTATCGATAAATAGATGATGGATAACCTTATCAATAAACAATAAGCAAAAGTATATTGAGTGAAAACACAAGCTATGTAAGTTGATCGAATAGGTGATCGATAAAAGGTTGATCGATAATGTTATCAATAAAGAGATTTATTCTTGTAAAACCAAAGAACTGATTTATCGATCATGTTATGTGAAAACAAGGTAAACATGAAGTTTGGTTATCGATAATCTGATTATCGATCTGGTGATCGAAGAGCCATGATCTAACAAAGATATGCTGATTATCGATCATGTAATCGATAATTTTCTGATCGATCAGGTGATCGATAAGCCACTGAAGTAAATACCTGCACGCAAAGTTATGAGGCAGTGTTCGATCATATTATCGATAAATGGCTGATCGATAATGTGATCGATAAATGGCGACAAAAGCAAAACATAGAATGAGTAAAGCGCATTACCATTTATCTGTCTTCTCATCGATAATCTGTTTATCGATCATGTGATCGATAAATACCTATCAAACTTGTATCCCGATATTTGATCATCCTGATTATCGATCAAGTGATTGATAATTTATTCCAGATTTTCATACACGACTAAGTTAAGAATGATTGATCAACACATTATCTAACATGTTATCAATCAAAGTTTCTACTGAGTTTACTTAATTAAACAAACATATTATCTATCAGCTTATCGATAAAACCTTAATCGATCAGATGATGGATCAACATACTGAAACACAAATTACTCACTTTGTTATCATCAAAACCTTAATCCTAACATTTATCACTTCCTTGAGAGAAGAATTGTTTGAGTTTCATTCTGATCATTAGATTGTAACCTTATAATGTGCAAGGGGAGTGAATCCTTCCAAGTGTAAGGAGAAGTACCTATCTTTGTGTAAGGTTGTTATGTGTTATAGTGGTTCTCAAGTACCCAATTTAAACTTGAGGGAGATAGTGTATTAAAAATCTCCGGTGGAGCCTGGGGATCAGACGTCGGTCTATGGAAAGACCGAATCAGGCTAAATCACAGTTTGCACCTTCTTTTCGCATACCTCTTTATATTTTCAGCTAAACTATTACTCTTCTCTTAGTAAGCTTTTGTTGTTCATTGTTTTCATACTATGAGTTTCTTATAGTTTTCACTACATTGTGAAAAGATTTTTGTTTTTAATCAACACCTAATTCACTCCCTTTTAAATGATTAGCCATTCTAACACCAATCACTAATTGCTAATTATTCCCTAATAAGGAGATAAGAGGGGAATAAAACCCTTGAGTGAAATTTAGTTAGTATCTATATGAAGCTCTCTATTTATAGCAAATGTTACAAGTCATTTTTTTGGCCAAAAAATGTTACAAGTCATTAAAGATTGATATTTACAAAGTAACTAGAAATTTCTTCTCTGTGCGATAAACGGACTAGTATATTTGATTAGATTTGAAATTGAACATTACTTACATTTAATTCAATTTATTGAAATATCAATTAAGATATTGTTCTAATACAAAATTAATGATTAATTTTTCTATTTGAGCCTTCAACTAAAATCCTATTTAATTATAATGCTCCTCATTTAATGTAACATATTCAAATTCTAATCAAAATATTATTCAAATATCATTAATTAAATATATTCAAATCTCATAATACCATATCGACCATTTTTAAACAAGTCAGGTATTACAAGATTTGAAGAATATAGTTGATAGTTGATTGATTAATTGATATCCTACTTTTCACCTAATACCACTTGTAGAATAAAACACATGTAGCATACGTTCAATTACACAGCAAATTTACATTCAACAGGAACAATTCCATTATATACTTTCTTTGTTTTAGTGAACAAAATTAGATTTTAAGATGCTATAGATTTCTCCATAACATTTAGTGAATGGTCCAAAAGCGTTGGCAATAAATTTGTATAGAGGGTTTACGTTGGTGTTGATGGGTTATGAATTGAATGCCTCTATCGTGTTCATTATACGAATGCACATGAGGCTTTGATTAAGAGTCAAGACAAATTTTAAAAGTGCTGGATTAAGTAAATAAACACACTAGAATTGAAAAAGTTAGGCTAGAATGATTTTTGAACAAGGACAAATCCTCAAATATTCACTCTCACCAATCACTTGAATAGAGACTAACCCCAATGCATGACTACACCAATTAAAAGCTAACCCTAAGAACATCAACTAATCAAGACATTGTACTCCCAAAATGGGCAAGTCAATTTCCAAAACAATCAATGTAATTTAGAATAATCTCCTTTTTTAAAACCAAAGGAGTGATAAAAAAATCCAAGTGCAAGTTGATTTCAATCCTAAAAAACATGCAAGACAATTAAATGATGTTTTCATAAGGTTGTGAGACAAGTTATGATCATAAAAGACCTTTGAAGAGCTCCTCCATTTAGCTATGATGTTTGTCATAGAGAGAACAACACACAAATAATGTAATGCAAAAAATTTTGAAAAGTTTTTCTAAATGCTAAGCTTAGCAATACAATCATCTCACCTCACTCCTCTGAGGGGCTTATGGAGAGGAGTGGAGCAAAGCTTTCTCCCCTTATTAGGTTACTATACGATGAAGAAAGCATAACACCTTATTTAGTTCAAAAATTAGAGGATCTCCCAATCCATTCTCTCTAATCTGGGATTCTTTATAAGGGAGGCAAGAGAATAAATATTTGTTGACTAAATTATTCTTTCAATATTTTGAAAAATCCTAAACTACCTTTGATATTAGAAAAAAAATTATGCCTTATCTCCTTCTCTCCTATAAATTTTTAATACTTTTTTCATTAGACACTAACAAAATGTAGTACTAATGATTATTTAAAAAAATTCTATAACAAGTGAACAACACGTCTTCGTAAGATTCAATGTAGGAAATAATAATAGGTTATGAGGTACTGACAACTCAAAAAACTTTTTAATAATTAAATTACTTATATGAGACTACATAGTAATTCTCCTCTAATATATTGAGTCTTCAAAAAATATTATAATGTACTCCCTCAATTTTAAAATATAAGCTAAACTTTGTTAGAGGGGCTTTGTTTTTTTTTATATGATAACATTCACTTTTGTCTAAGCATTTAATGAGCTTTTTTTTTAATTTTACCCCACATATATTCTGTAACGTCTTGAGTTTTAATAGCCCTTTGACCCTGATTTTTTAGGATAATTAGTGTTTAAACTTGAATCTTAGTGTCTTGTTTGGGATCAAAGTGAGTTGGAGGAGCAGGCGAAGTTAAATCCCTCTCAGGATTTGTTCGCCGTGGTGAAGTTAAACTTTGTTGTGGTGAAGCATAGAGTTTTGGGAGAGCTTCCTTTCGGGAATAGGTTTTCGTCGCAACTAAGTTAAGAGGGAGTCGCGACGAAAGGTGTTATGTGAGCAAGAGTTCCTCTCAGGAAAAAGTTATCGCTGCGACGACATGGATTTTTAGCTGTGACAAACTTGGGTCTCTGGGTTAGAAAAACCCTCTCAGGATTAGTTAGTCGCGACCAATTACTGGGTTCATCGTGACAAAAAGGTCGCGTCTTTAAATCCGGAGGAGAGGTCTGATATGCGAAAATCAGATTTTCTGAAGGTAGGAGTTGGAGCTCTGCTAGGGCTTCACGTTTTTGGCTTGGAGGGGGTATTTCTAAAGGTTCATTGCCTCAAGTAAGTGATCTTAACATCTAATCTACTCTTTCTCTTGGTATTTTTGAGGATTTATGGTGAAATCCTAGAGTTTTCTAGGTTGTGTTGGAATTGAGGTTTTTGACCGATTGTTTTGAGTTTAATTGATTGCTTTGGGCTAGTTTAAGTATTTAATCGGTATAGTTTTCTTGAATTTGAAGATTTGGAAGTTTTGGGAATTTGGAGTTTGTGAAAATGGAGGTTTATGATTGAGGATGATAATGTAGTGGTTGAAATTGAGTTTTGTGAATTGGGTTATGTTAAGGAAGGTTAAATTGGATGTTTAATCGGTTTAGAATGTTAGTAGGACTTGATTTTGTTCTAATTGGATGTTTGGGTGATGAATTTCTAGAGTGGGATTTGAGTTTCTGAATTCAATTGAGGTTTTAGAAGGGAAGTTAGAGTATTAATGGTCTCTTGTGATTTTGGAGTGTTATTGTGATGACTTTTGGCCCTTGTGAGTTGGGTAGAGTTTGGGTTGAGGCTAGGAATTTTGAGTCCCCAAGTGTTGTGTTGACCATTTTATTAGTTTGAAAGCTAATACATGGTGGTTGTGTGTTTGTGTGCTTGTGTAGACTTGTTGTGAGTATTTGTTGGTGCACGGGGCATCGTGATGTTTTTGTTATTCCTTGCTTAGGCGAAAGGTAACCACTTTCCAATCCTTTGTACATGTTGTTATGGTACTGTGAGCGGATTTATGTTTTGTGCGTCGAGTAATAACTGGTGTTCTAAATGTATTTTTGTATATCAAAAAGGAAGAGTTGTCTTGTGGGGTTTTGTACAATACTGAATGCATTGGGAATTTTGCTGAAAGATATGCCACTGATTGAAATTACTTGTGGAATGGTATATTTACTCTTCGGTAAAGATGTTTGAACATGATGCATGTGTTGGGATTGGTGAGAGATTGCAATGTTACTACTACATGGTAAGGCCTCCATTAATGCATGATGGTTGGCTCTTTACGTCCCTCACAGTGAGGGATAGGCCCTTGTGGCTCCTTACGTCCCCCACAGTGAGGGATAGGCTGGGTTCATCTCTTTGAAATCCCCCAAAGTGAGGGATATGTTGATGGGTTGCATCATTGTACTTGCATGGTTCTTTGTGGCTATCACTTACAGTTTTACATGTAACTGCCCCTACTTGACACCTCACGAGTACCTATTCGTCTGTACTCTGTATTGGAATGTTGGTTACTGGGACTTCTATCTTACCCCGTGGTTATAATGTTTTCAGGTGAAGGTTCTAGGTGTACGCCGTCAAGAAGAAACACCAAGGCTTGAGCTACTCTTAGCAGTAATGCCTCTGGCCTGTGCTTTATGTATTGTTGGATTGTATATTGCCACTCATAGAGTTTTTTTGGAAATATTTTGTTGATACAATAGTGGTGTAAAACAGAGACCCTTTCGATTCCTTCTTTGGTTGGCCGAAGGCCACTTATTATGTTTTATGGAACTTTGATTTACATTGTTGGAAAACAATTCAATGGGCTTATCTTGATATCTTTTGTTACCCGGGCTAGAGGCCCAGAGGCCCAGTAGATTTTAATGAATGATTTGGTTGCATCCAACAGATTTGTTGGGGTTTCGGCCCACAGGTTTCAATGTTAGTTTCAAATGTATGCCAAATTCTTTTCTACTGTGGTGGATTGCCATAACGGTTTTCCCTTTTCTACCATAGTAGTTGTTTTATATCGAGTTTTATCATGTATTAGAGAAGGAGTTTTTACAAATTGAGACTTTTGGTTGCATGCACCTTATTTGGGTTGATGCCCACAGTTTAATTGTCAGTTCTGAAAATGATTTACAAGTTTTCTTTTCTACTATGGTAGCTTGTATAACAGTTTTCCTTTTCTACCATAGTAGTAGGTTATATGTTAAGCAACTTATGTGTTGAAAGAAGGAGTTTTTACATATTCTCTTTCCTCTTTGATTCATTTATTGCATTTTTTACTTATTTTCTTCATTAACAAGGGCATATCTGAAAAGAAAAAATACATACTTTGCATATTTATGGTTTTAAACTGATTTTAACTAATTTTTTGATAAATATAAATGGATAAAGTTTAGCTTATATTTTATACTGGAGGGAGTAAGTTGAAAGTATTCATATTTTTATAATAACAAATTAATAAATTATAGTATAAATATTTATTAATAATACAAGGTTAAGTTACATCTATCACATTTTCCATAATAATACGTCTGATCCTAATTATAAGAGCTAGTTGACTAATTTGAGGAGATTAAAGAAAGAAGTTAAGTTAGTTATTTATAATAAATAAGTGTTGTTTTTCCTAAAATATCCTTATTAATCAAATGTATTGGTTAGAACTATCATTGTTAGAAGGATTATCTTGGAAAAATGCATAAATATAAGAGACCAAGTAGATTGGGGTCTTATATTTAGGATCAAAATAAAAGTCAAATAATATCTTATATTAAGAACCGGAGGTAGTACTTAGTATCCTAAATTAATTTGTAATTTATCCAATATTATAAGATATTTTTAATAACACTCAGAATCCTAAAATATTTCTTTTGTAATTTTTTTCTTGAATTCAACATCCTAAATCATTTTCTTAGTAACATTTTAGTATCTTGACTTTGGGATGCTTATTACTACTGAGAAGAATACTTTAATAATAAAATTGTACTACAATATTGGGTTCTATTAAAAAAACAATTATAGCGTATTGAATAAACCATAAATTAGTTGTTTTTTTACCAGAAAACCACAAATTAGTTAGAATAACAAACTTTACTAAAAAAGTATTTTAGAATGTTAAATATATCTTATTAATTATTGTGATAATATATCAAAGCAGGAAATAGAAACCAACTTGAATTTCACAGGGTTAAAATTGTACTATTAGTTCTCTTTCCTTCCTCATTCAAAAATCCTTTGATAAAATTGCCCAGCTACAAAGATCATTAACTTCTCTCCCTTCCCTTCTTTTTCCTAATTAAAATCCATCCCCCTCTCCTGCCGTTTCGAGAACCAAACAGACCATCCTCAGTTTCTTCTTGCTCTGCTGCTCTCTCAACTTGCGAAATCGGGGAAATGATTTGAACAGATTTGAGAGGGGTTCTGAGATTAAAAACGTGGGTCCGCCGGTGCTGGTAGCACACATGGCCGAAGACGTTTCCACTCAGCCTTCTTCTGCGGTGTCAGAATCTGATCCCCCGCCCTCACCAGCTCCTCTTCCTCCTCCGTTTGATCCCAGTCGAAGTACGGCTTTCTATATCTTACCTTTTTCTCTCTTCGATTTTCCTGGTTCACTTTTATTTTTGAATAAATTTCATAAACTACAGTGCAAAATAATTGCTTGGTATTTGAGGATGGTCCTATTTAAAAAAGTGCTTTCTTCATATTTGGTTTGCTTTGCTAAGGCATGCAGAAATTGTGGGGATCTGGTCACTGCAGCGAATATTGACATTTCCTTTAGGGTTTCGATTTGGGTGGGACAGGTTTTAGTTGTCTGGTGAGTAATTAGGGGGATAAAAAGTGCAGTAATACATCCGCAGCTTATTTTGACACGAATTTGACTGACAAAAAGAGGTGTTATGTCTTTTTGGGGAAGGATCTCATTGTTTCTTGGTTTAGCATCTGTAGGATGGACGAAATCTAACTGAAACCAGTGGTAGTTTTTTTTTTTTTTTTTTAAATTTTAATGTTTTGTATCAGAAGGTTTGTGGTGAAAAGATTAGTGGCTGCGAATGGGATGGGGGCAGGGGGAGTAAATAATATTAGAAAGAGAGGTAAAGGGTAAATTCTGGCTTCCATCAATTTTTATGATATGTGGCGTCTTTTGTGGTTATATGTGGATTGGAGAGGCGCTCACAACTTATTATAGACAGACATGCATATCTTAGTTGTCTAATAGGTGTACTGTCTAATAGAGCGTTGAATATAAGTTGCATTTTCATATTTCTTGTGAATGACATACAAAGGCCACTGGCCTTAAGCCTTGAAAGATTCTATAACATGGGCAGATTGCATGCTGGTGCTTTATTGAGGCAAGGGGAGTAAGCTTCAGATTGTGTCTTGTTAATTGAAGCCTTTGAAAAGGAGTTTTAGTATTATTGTGCACTGTGGAAGTAAGGGATATATTCGTTTGTTTGTTTGTTTTTTTTAAGAAGGGTTTAGAAAGTTTCTGTTGGTTCATGCATCCTTCTCTTATCGTTATAGTGGTTGGTATCATCAAAAGGAAGGCCCTGATAAAAGATTTAGCTGCTGTATATCATGCGGAATGCCTTTCATATTGTCAAGAACTATTGGAGCTTCAAAGAAAATGGGAAGAGGTTAGATGCAATGCCTGCTTTGCAGTTTTGCTTTATTTGATTACTTTTATCTCAATTTGACATGTGTTGCTACTTCATTTTTGACATTTTCTTTTGGTGACAAACTGTTCGGTATGAGCATTATCTTTAACTCTCAAGATGCATAATCCAATAGGAAGGGGAAACCTGAAGGATAAGAAGTTTGAGAGATCCCATCTGTGATTTTACTTTCAAAGCATTCTTAGAAGCAGATTCCTTCTTGTAATTAGATGAACCTGTTGCAGCAAATAGATTTTAATTTTACAAGACAATATGTTGGTGAGGATGGATTCTTCGGCAGAAGTTTTCTGGTGGAGGTTGAGTCAATGTTTCCTTCTTCTTTTCTCCTTAGTAAAATAAGGGGTGTGAGTGAGAGGTGTACAAGGAGGAGTGCTTAACTGGCAACAGAGAATTGATTTTAAAATGGTTTACTTCGGCCACTTCTCGACCAAGGTTTGTGGAGTTTAACAAAATGCTAACATTACATAGGCCTAGGAATTATAAGCATTAACATATTTTTCAGGACTAATTTAGGAGATGAATCACCTATTGAAAATGTTATTTCTTGTCACCAAAAGAAAAATATTATATTCCTAAAAAGCTTTTGCATGTCTAGCTTGAGGGGCTAGTGTTCCACATATGCTATTTACTTGTGGATAGAACTCAAGGCACAAGTCGAGTAGCTTAGACACTTGAAGTGGGATGTTAACAGTAGAGGAAAGCAGAAAATTACATAACTCAGAAATTAAAGCTCAATGATATCTTCCGATGAAACGGAAGACCAATTATTGTAATATAATTGCCAGATCTTCAACAGTTTGTGTCACCTAACATAAGTGTCACTCTCCAAACGAATGTCACATCATTTTATGGCAGAATATTTGGTTGTGTATATGATTTTGTTTGGATCACTTTTGGAAGTTCAGAGAAAAATTTATGGAAAAGGAAAAACACTTTTCGGTTGGGCAGAAGTTTGACTTGCTATTCTAAGGATAGAAGTAAGAGTAGGGCAGCTATAGGACTGCTATAGTCAAACTCTATGGGTTGGGGGTTGTGAAAGTTGCTTTTTGGGGTCTATAAATCGTTCCTTTGGGTTCAGCAGGGGGTGGTGGAGAATTTGGAATTGAACTTGGCCCTTGGGGAAGGAGAGAACCAACCTCTCGAAAGTTGGCAAGCATAGTTGGTTGTAGCATGTCCTAACTATGTATGTGTGGCTTTGGGTCTTTGTTTATTGTTTCTGTTTCTGTTTCTGTGGTGTAGTAGTCTGAATTTGTAACTGTTGTCCTCCCTTCAATGTGTAACAAAGTAGTATTTGTTCTATGGATGTAATGAGTTTTTAGCTTTTGATTGTATCTTCGTGCGTAATCTGTTTTATTATAGTAGAAGTTTAGAGTCTCTGGGTTAGGTCCTATCAGATTTTCTTGTTAGAGAGGAGCTAATTTTGGAGAAGTGACCGCTGTATGATATTGGAAATCAGTATAGATCAAACATCTAGTGAATGACTCAGCAACAATGAAGCTTTATTGTACAAGATAAAATGAGGACAATTTGGAAATGTGAATTAGAGAAAGAAAATTTCTTTGGAAATGTGAATTAGACAAAGAAAATTTCTTTTCGTCCATTTGACGTTTAATACTTTATGCACCAATGCGTTGTAGTTTAGAAAGATGGCCTTTTGACTAGAGGGGATTAATGAGGATACATGCTGGTTCAAACCTTCATAATATTATCTGAATTGACCAATGATACCTCTTTTTGCTTATTCATGGGGAGATATTCAACTCTTCCATTGAAAATCTTCTAACGTGGGTTTCATCAAGGATATCATTTGCTTTATTGCTTTAATATGCTAAAGGTTTCCATCCATTTCCAATAATAAAAGGATTGTCTGAGTTTTTGATGTGAGTTGTAACTATTAAGTTGGTTCATATGCTATGCTTACACCTCTCTTTCCTATATATGGTTTGCTTCAGCCATTCATTGACTTGAGACCTCCAGAGGATTCAAGAAAGGACATATTGCGGCCCTCCAAACGTGCAAAAAAATTGCGATAAGGTTTGCTGCAACATAATATCAATTTGGATCTAAAGCTTTCCTTTTTCGAAGTTATCTGAATGGAGACTCTATCATTCTAGTTTTTTGTCCCAAGCTTAGGCTGAAGCATTAGATGGATGGATGTGGATTCTATTGTCTCTTTAATGCCTCGATCGATTTCTGAAATTTAAACATGTTCTTGTTTTTAGGAATTATCTTCCAGTGACGAGTATACATTCCTAACACCGCAACAGGATGGGGAAAAATAGGACTTAGCCTGAAGCTTTGGTTGGTTCTTTGCAACCTGTTTTTGTTGTAAGTAAATTGTGTATTAGAATGGCGATGAAAGAAACCAAGAAAATTGAGCTTCATTTTAGATTTCTCTGTTGGCTACGTGACTCTTGAGCGTGGCTTGTTAACATGGAAAGGTGACTCTAACCTGTATCATATTTTTTTCGCTAAGCATAGGCTTGTTTCGTGTTGAAAAACACCGTCAGGCATTAAATATAAACATATCTTCTAATTAGGTTTCGAATCTTGATTCGTCAGGTTTTGAATGATTAGATCCTTCTGGTGGTTAAACCTGCATCATCTAATTTCACTAGCCTCGTTAAAAAGCTTTTCCCTCCTGTTGGGCCAGTATAAAGCAGATTTGAGATGACATTTATTTCATTCGCCGCCGTGTATATTTTCGCGCTACTTTTACAACCCGTTTGGTTCATTGAATGATATAGAATGTAATGGAATGTAATGCAATATAATAGAATGTAATGGAATGATAATTATATGAGTTTGTTTGGTATGTTATTAAGGAAAGACAATGCATAGACATAAAAATGTTTGGTTGGATTACAAAGAACATGGGAATAGGTAAAAATAATATACTAAAAGACAAAATTATCCTTATCTACATGTTCAAATATATATAAAATTAAAATTGTCTATTTTTTCTTCCAAATGTATAATAACTGTATCCACACATATTTAGAGATGGAAAAATTGTAATTAGGTCTCACTCAAAGGAGTTAAATACAAAAAGATCTTTTGAAATTATAAAATTATTCTAAAGTTTCAAGGAATCTTTTGGTAATAAATTTTATTTGTTTAATTATTAAGTTGTTTTTATTATTATTTTTTTAGTTTGTATTAATAACTGAAAGAGCAGTCGTTGGCAACTTAAAGTATAAGGATTGGCAACTATCGTGACGAGTATTGATAACACATTTTTTCAGTATATCACAAAATATAATGTATGAGTTGTGAATACATAGTTGTTAATCCTTGCATCTTAAGTTGTTAGCTATTGCTCTTTCAATTATCGAGGCAAACTTAAAAAAAAAAGTAATTTGGTAATTAAATAAATAAAATTTATTACAATAAAGTCCTTTGGGATTTCAAAATAATTTTATGATTTTAACAGATGTCTCTGTATTTAATTCTTGTGGGTGAGACCTAATTGTAATTTTCTTTTTAGAGATTGCCCTATTGACAAAAATGTTTGGTCTTAATTATGTTTAGTTTTAAATTTTGAGGATTAACGAGTGGAAGGATCTATTTTGAAAAATGACTTATGTTTCATCTCCGAGTTTTATTCGGCATTAGAGAATCAGTTTCCAGCAAGTTGTTGATACTTTTAAGCTTTAAAGGGTAATTTTGTGCCTGTTTGTTTGTTAAGGGTTTCATAGGTTAAACAATAGATTATAAGTGTGATAAGTCAATTTATAAATTTAGGAGCTATTTGTAATGGCTTTTAGCCAATAATGGGAGTGTTTGGATGGAAACCAAATTATAGTTTCAAAAGTGATTTTACAGTATACGAAATAAATATGTGTGGGAGTTTATTACGATTTGTGAAAAAGTGTTTTTAGAAAGTATTTTTAAAGAAACATAAACACCGCAAGTCAAAAGTTGATTTTTCAACCACAGTTATAAAAGCACTTAAAATTTACTGTGCAATTTTTTCTTGTTTTAATTGAGAGTAAAGGTGTCTGAACAACAGATCTCAAAATATTTGAAGCTTCAAAAATAAGTAATTTTCAAGTTGTTTAAAAAATGTTAAATGTTTTTCGATTTGGGTGATTAAGGCCACTGGGCTGAGCACGGAACTGATAATCTTTTTGCTTTTCCGGCCAACACAGTACTCATAATTTTAGTAAGTTCTCCTCTGGCTCTATCTCTAGAGAAGATATTTTTGTATCTTATTAGGTATGGGGCAGTGATAAAAATTTGGGAAAATCACTAACAAGTCCCACAGAAGGTAATTTATTACTCTGAGGTCCACGAAATGTCAAAATCACTGACAGGTCCCAAGGGACCTCAAAGTAATATTTTCGTTTTGTAAAATGACATTACTGCCCCTCATATTCCAGATTCACATTTGCTTTGTCATTACGATTTACAACCTCAACAGCGACTATTAACAACCTAATGAGAGGGCGTTAACAACCCTAGCAGTATCCGTTAACAACTTACTTTATAGAATTATATAACCTTTACATAAGAGTAAATTATAACCAAATAATATAATACAACAACTTTAACACTAAAATGGGAAGCTTTTTGATATCATTAAGAATTTTAACTAGATCCAATAGGATTATAGTAATATTTTAATGCGAATATCCATTTACAATCTCAACAGCGATTATTAACAACCGAATGAGAGGGCATTAACAACCTAAGCAGTAGCCGTTAACAACTTACTTTATAGAATTATATAACCTCTGCATAAGAGTAAATTATAACCAAATAGTATAATACAACAACTTTAACACTAAAATGGGAAGCTTTTTGATATCATTAAGAATTTTAACCAAACCCAATAGGATTATAGCAACATTTTAATGCGAAAATCCATTTACAACCTCAACAGTAAGTATTAATAACGTAAGGAGAATTGTTAACAACCTTAGCAGTGTCTGTTAACAACTAACTTTATCGGATAATATAACTTCTAACTATAACTAACTAAACTATAACTAAATAGTCTTAAAGTTAATCTTATATAGTTGTTAGAGGTTATATTATCCTATAAAGTCAATTGTTAATAGATACTGCCTAGATTGTCAACAGCTCTCTTTGGGTTATTAATACTCACCATTGATGTTGTAAATGGATCTTCGCATTAAAATGTTGCTATAATCCTATTGGGTTTAGTTAAAATTCTTAATGATATCAAAAAGCTTTCCATTTTAGTATTAAAGTTGTTGTATTATACTATTTGGTTATAATTTACTCTTATGCGGATGTTATATATTCTATAAAGTAAGTTGTTAACTGATACTGCTTAGGTTGTTAATGCCTTCTCATTCGGTTGTTAATAGTCACTATTGAGGTTGTAAATGGATCTTCGCATTAAAATATTACTATAATCGTATTGGATATAGTTAAAATTCTTAATAATATCAAAAAGCTTCCCATTTTAGTGTTAAAGTTGTTGTATTATATTATTTGGTTATAATTTACTCTTATGTAGATGTTATATAATTCTATAAAGTAAGTTGTTAACGGATACTGCTAGGGTTGTTAACGCCCTCTCATTAGGTTGTTAATAGTCACTGCTAAGGTTGTAAATCGTAATGACAGAGCAAATGTGAATCTGGAATATGAAGGGCAGTAATGTCATTTTACAAAATGAAAATATTACTCTGAGGTCCCTTGGGACCTGTCAGTGATTTTGACATTTCGTGGGACCTCAAAGTAATAAATTGCCTTCTGTAGGACCTGTTAGTGATTTTCCCTAAAAAATTTTTACGTAAATGTACAATTTTACTTTTTATTTATTATTGTGTTGATTTTATTTATATGAGGTATGATGTGTATTAAATAGGAATAAAGTTGAAAAGTTATTGAATTTTAAATGTAAGTTAATGAAGTTTAAAGTTTTTCTTGGTCTTTATAAAACATGTTGAAAATAACTTATAAATAAAATCAGAAGAATATTAAATGTGCTCCATTTAAAAGTATAGCTCACTCACATGACGTTGGTTTAGGGAAAAGAATTATTTTCTCACAACATGGCAAATTAAAATTCATATTCTCAATAAGGGAGGTATCACATTTAATATCTAATCCTATCTTGGACATGATTGTCTCCAATAAAAAAGATATATATATATATATATCTAAAAATAAATAAAATAATAGCATTGCTCAAAATCCAAATTAAAAAGTAGAAGCCATTGCCTCCCAATATTAGATTGAACACATTATTTATTCAGGAGTATGCTACAGCCCCTTTAGGTGATTACTCATGGAATCAGGGTGGCTTTCCTTCTCCCACCTTCTCCACCACCCTACACTCCTCCTACCTTCCTTATCCTTAGGTTTAATCATCAACGACCTAGACTTAATATATTATAAAATTATTATTATAACATTAAATAAATAAATTTAAACTATTAAAATTTGATCAAGATAGTTTAAAATTACAATGAAGAAAAATATTTTATAAAGAATTTTTCTCACTCTTTTCACCGCAATTCTGAATAGTTTGGATCATATGTTAATAATATAAATTTATTTATTTATAATTTTTATTATATCATAAATCTAAAAGTGGGACAGACAGACAAGAGGAGAGTACAAGAGGGAAAAGCGGAAACAAGGAATCCACCTTTTACAAGCAAGCGGAAACAAGCGGAGGGTCCATTACTCAGATGGCTGTCTGTTTACACCTTTTACAGGTCACTTCTAACATTTTTATCAGAATTAAAGAGACACTTAAAATTCTATAATTTTGAGAAAACTCATTTGGCTGGATGGTTAAGTAAAAGGTACCAAGATGCCACCCGCCTACCCAGTCTCGGTTTCGAGTTCTCACCCTGTCCTTCTAGACACATTCCGGATTAGTCAGTTATCCAGGAGGTACTGGACACCGGGAGAGTTCTACTCAAAAAAAAAAAAAGAGACACTTAAAATTTATTAACATTTTTTTAAAAAACTTAACAAACATTCTAATGAAGATTCCTCACACTTGCCGCCAGACGCTGCGATACTCCTCTCGCAAGCGAGGATGGTGGTGCCGGAGAGAAGATAAATGGGGGTATGTATTTTTTTTTTCCCTTGAATTTTAAAATCCCATTTTGGGATTGATTCTTTTATAGGAATTATGCATATTAGGCTACCCATTCTGAGGTTTAGCAATTTTGAGGTTCTTTATGTGTTATTTTCTCTAGTTTTTTTGCCGGACAATAAAAGATTTAGTTTTAAACTACATAATTTGTAATATTTTATATTTAGATAAATTAAAAACATTTGAAAGGGAACGCTTGGCATATTTGAAACCCTAGCCCCCAACCATGAAAGTTGCCCATGAACCACACAAAGCTAATCGCACCCCACCAGGTACAGTGTCATGTGATTTATAATGTATATGTATTTATTAACAAATAAATGTAACAATAAGTACTACAATAACAAGTCATATTGTGGTCGGCTATAGGGATCATATGATATTATTGTGTCCTATCAACAACCAAATTTTTAGTAAGAATGTTAATCAAAAGGTTCCATTTAATTACTTTATTGAGCGTTCTCCTCAATTTTCTTCTATTTCTTTGAAAAAGACTCTAAATTGTCTGATCAACCCTCCTGATCGGTGCCTCTAATGGCTTTTTTTGTGCATGCCCAAACCACCTCAAATGATATTCAACCATTTTCTTTTTGATAGGCGCCATGCCTACACTTGCTCTGATATTATCATTTCGAATTTCATCTTCCTTATATAACTACACATCTATCTTAATATTCTCATTTTTGCTACCCTAACTTTATGCTTTTGCATGTTTTCCTTTTAGTGCCCAACATTAACTATCATATAACATAGCTAGTTTTATAACAGTTTGATTGAATTTTTCTTTAAGCTTATCAGGTACTTTTGTATCCCAAATAACTTTGGTAGCCTTTCTATATTTTAACCACCTAGCTTGTATTCTATAAATTTTGACACTTAAGGAATGATTTAATCTCCAATTTCACTATCCTTGTGTATAATGGATCCCAAATACTTTAACTTCGACGCTTGAAGAAGGATTTAATCTCTCGTCTTAACCTCCAAATCACTAATAACTTACCTCTTTACAAAATTACAATGCATATATTTTGTTTTGCTCCTGCTCAAGCAAAAATCTTTCTACTTCAAGGTTCTTTTCCATATATAACTGCAATATAAAGATAATCTCTTCTTTTGATTTAGGCCACACAAAAGAAGGATCCAATTTGGGCGCTCATCTTTTTCTTTTGAACCGTTTATATTTGATTTGAATGATCTAAATTTAATTTTTTATTTTTATTTTTTTAGAATAATTATTTTAACAGTTATAGAATCTAAAATAAAGACAATCTCTTAATTACTATTTTTTATAAAAAAATTATTTTTTATTTAAAAGTAATTCATTACAAATATTAAATTAATTAGACTGCCCCGATCAAGTCTGGACAATTTAGAGGGGATGATCGCTGATGAGCACCCAAGCCGGATTCCATTGAAAAAAAAAAAAAAGGGTTAAGATAAGGGGCTTGTTAAGAGTGAGCTTGGCTCAATGAAGATAATTGGGCTTCCCTTGTTATGTGTAAATTGAGAAGTTTATTTTTCAATGTGTAAAGTAAGAGGTTGTATATGAGAAAAAAAGTGTTTGAAAATGATGCATTTAATAAGGATAAATTGGGAAGTTTATTTTCATTTAGACAATATCAATAATTTAACTACTTTTTCTTGGTTCAATATAAGTGATTTACCTCTGGCAAAAAATATAAGTAATTTACGAAACATGGTAATTAATGTTACGTTGTCTTGAAATTATAGGGGAAAAAAATAAAAACAAACAAAATTTAATTTGTTTAGAAGAAGAATGACCATAAAAAAAAAAAAAGAGGGAGTACTTCGCATTCCAGTGTAGCCCACACACTACTTCTCCAGCCTGCAGGCTTCTATGATATGCCTCGTGTCTTTTTATGAAGAATGATCTGAACTGTCTCTGTTTTTTTTTTTTTTAATATTCTATACTAAAATGTGGATTGTAAAATACAATTTAAAGTACGACCAGCTTGCATTCATTTAATTTTCACCTTGAAAAGAAATAGAAACAGCCTATAACAAATGAGTTTACTTAAATGCTCAGGATGTTTTAGAGCAAGTAGTTCTCTTAATCTAACACCAAAAGTTTCAAGTGTCGTTTTAAAAATTGTGACAAGTTAGTCCCAACCAAAATATCCATTGGTGAAAGTTCATCAAACCTAGTTATTTTAAAGAATTCAGTTTAAATGACAGATAAAACCACTCAGATTCGACAAAACGGTTGCCAAATCTAACGAAAACCATGGATTTGCTTCAAAAATTTGAACAGGTTTTTTTTTCCCCCCTTAACTTGTGTGAGGCTCATGATCTTATTTTGTAATCAATGTAATAAGGACAAGTCAAGCTAAGCTTTATTTGGAAAGATATTTGTGTGTGTGTGTGTGTGTTATTTCTTGGGGTAATGAACCAAATTTATGCTCACACCACTAAGATGGTTGCAACAAAGAACATATAAGCCTAGTTAAGGATCCTTGTTCCATTTACAAAACACTAGCTTCATTTCCACCTTCCAGGAGCCAAAGAAATGAAATATTCCATGTACGTATGAGGCACAATATTCAATTTATATTTTTTTCCACCAACAATTGCTGAATCAATTTGTCCAAGTTGATGTAAGAAGAACCACCAGCATTAGTTGCGGCTTTTGCAATATTCTGCCACTCCAAGATCTTTTGTCTCACTTCCTTCCCCTTTTTCCCATCCATCAGCTCGTTTATAAGCCTCTCTACAATTTCCCTCTTGACGTTACAATCAATCTCAAGCCCAATGCCCCATTCTGTGCAAGCATAGTGACAATTAGTTTGTTGATCACCGTAAAAGGGCCAACAAAGCATTGGAATCCCAGCACACAAACTTTCCGTCATGGAGTTCCATCCACAATGGGTCAAGAATCCTCCGATTGAAGGGTGGTTCAACACTTTCTCTTGTTCACACCAACTTGCTATGAAGCCTCTATCTTTGGTCTCATTCAAAAACTCGGGAGATAGAATCACTGACTCGCCATTTACAAGGTCAGGTCTTATGATCCACAAGAATGGTTTCTTGCTATTAGCTAAACCCCAGGCAAACTCGTACAACTTCTCTGAGGACATAATTGTGATGCTTCCATAATTCACATAAACTACGGATTTGGGTTTCTTGGAATTGAGCCAATTGATGCATTCATCCTCTTCTTTCCAAAGATTGGAGCCAATGGAGTCCAACTCATGCTTTTGTAGACTTTGAGAGAGAAGCAAAGGGATAGGACCTATGGGGTAAAATGGAGGGAACATAGAAGATAGAGTTTCTAGTGTGTCATTCTCCAACTCACTAAATGTGTTACAAATTATGGCTTGAGCTGCTTGAGCTGCTTGTAATTCATTGATACAATGATTTAGCATGTAGTAGTCATCTTGATCCAGTGTGCTAAAAAAACTAGGAAGGTCCCTTAATCTCATGTTTTTCATGCCTGGAAGCCAATTTAGTTCCATATCCAATTAAGTACCCATTTGTGAGATAACTCTCATCTGCACCGAAAAGATAGAAAAAGAATCATACTACAATGTTGTCAAAGATCTATCACTTTATAGTAAAGTATGTGTAAGTATCTTACACATAACACGTTTTCCTATGCATTGTAGAGTATAAAGAATGGAGTACATTAATATATATCCAAAACTTGTAAACAGTTCAACTTACTATAAATTTTATTTTGTGGATAAAATTTGGGTTAAGTTATTTATATCCATTAAGTTAATTTTATAGGTAAATTTATTACAGGTGCACATACACATTTTAACAACTAACAATAACAAAATAACAACGTATCCATATTTCAAAGGTGAATTTATAAGTGCACATATCCATTGTAACAACTAGTAGTAGCATAATAATTAGTGTCCCTATGAAAATTTATAAAGCCTAATTTACATCATATGAGCTGATACAAAAATTTATACAAGTGTTCATAGGTGAAACTATAAGTGCATATATGCATTTTAACTACTAAAAATAACAAAACAAGAAGTGTGATTAGAGAACTTGACCAAATGGATATAAGAAACTTGACATAAGCTTTGTCCTTAATATTAATACTGGTATAGGGTACCTTTCAAGGGGATGACACCCTTATTAAGGAGAGTACCACCGTGCCAAAGACCCAAAAAGGAAGCAGCACTGATAGGGCTGTAAATAGCAATAGGAATTCCAAATTCTTGAGCAGCTCGTACTGTAAACGTCATACCAATATCAGAAATCAAGCAAGTAACTAGGGGGCCAAGATCATGAAGCTTCACAAGAAGCTTTGTAAAATGGAGGAGACAGTTCTTTTTGATTGATTCACAAAGGGAAGGTAGGTGTTGGGTAACATTAGAATCTGTCGGAGGAAGCCCATCAGGAATGGTTTCGAAGCAAAAATCAGGGAGGCTAGAAAGAACTTTACAACCCCTTGAGTTTAGCAAGCGTCTATGATTGTACTCAGTGTTCACAAATGTTATGTGAAAGCCTTTAGAATGAAGAACTTTGGCTAATTTCAGGAAGGAGTTTAGATGGCCTTGAGCTGGAAATGGCGTAATTACTGCGTGGAGTTTTGATCTTCCTCCAACAATGGAGTCCATGTTTTATTTGTAATATTGCACTCTCCGGCTAATATTGCAAGGCCTCGTCAATATAAAAGTGGACGGAACATATAATTGCGAGTGCGTGAGGCTGTGAACCAAACCTTTCTAGCTAACGTTTGTACTCATTTGCTAAACCTAATCCTCTTGCTCCACTTGAGATGTCAATATTTTCCAGCTCACATTTCCCCACCCTTATGTTTGGTATGAGGGAATTCAGAAGGAGGGGAGGGGAGGAAAAATTTTAATAAACCCAATTTAAAAAATTAGAAAAGTGGGGTTATAAAATTTTCGTAAAAAAATATGCAAGATAAAAGAGTAACAAAAATAATTAAAAACTTTTAACCCCATTTTTTTAATTTTTTTAAATCCAGCTCATCCTTATCTCCCTCGTACCAATGGGACCATAAAAGTCATAAGATGCTATCACCTTCTGATGTTTCTGTCCACAGAAACTTAATCTTCTCGCTCCCCATGAACTAAATGCCAATATGTATTTCCCTTACATTATCTCAATGGGTGGGACACAGTTCAATCCATTACTACCTCTTGTTGCAAACATAATATCCACTTTATAAAGCAAATAATATTACAAAGTTTCTATCTGGTATAAATATTCAAAATTTTTTATTTATATAAATATGTAATATATGAACTTCATTCTCTAACAAAAAAAATTTGTTAATAGCATAGAGAGGAAGACTGATTTATAAATAGCCAACATTACAGCAACAATACACAATAGGATATACCCAATAAAGCTCACAAAGAACAAATTAAAAGCAAGATACTATTGCTTCTTTAGAAGAATTAGATCCCCTAAAATAAAAAACTAACAGACATGTTACAATAATAAATTAAATTGCAAATAGGAGTGGGATAACTTTTTTTTTGGGTAAAGAAATGTAATATATTGATATTATTTCATAAATTATAATATATATATATATATATATATATAATCTGGGTAGGACCAAATGGGTAGGGCAGCATGTTCTGCCTGATGCCCAGCCCTGCCCATGAAATGCCTTGCCCAAAAATGTCTATTCTTTTTCGAGCTCTTTTTTTACGGGCTGGGCTAGGTAATTTTTCTTCAGGCTCAGGTTGGCTCAGCGGGTATTTGGGTTTCATGCACACCCCTAATAAAGACACACACACACATATATATATGGTGTAGCTTTTATATATACGGAAAAGTATTATGAATTACTCCCTCCGTTCCTTATTATAAGAGACGAATAACCGAATTACGTTGATCAAAAAAACAGTTAAAATTAGTTAAGAACAATGAATGTGTAAAAAGTATAATTTTTTTTCCAAAAATACCCTCATTAATAAGGAGAAAGAGCATGAGAGAGAACAATAGTAAATTCTTAAAAGAAAGAGAAGTGGGAAGGAGAGAGAGTGTGAGTTGGAGACAATAAATATGGGTAAAATAGGAAATCAACACAAAAAAGTAGAGACAACTTTTAAGTGTCTCTTATATTTAGGAACATGCTATAAGCATCAAATGTCTCTTATAATAAGGAACGGAGGGAGTACATGGTCTGGGTCTGCATGATAATGGGCCACGCCAAGACCATGTGAACATCCACAGCCTGTTAAACGCCTAACACCCCTTTTCGGTCCAAGTAAGGTCTAATACATATGAGACTTTTAATGCGCGCCAAATTTCTTCCTTCCCCATTCTTGTCAATGCCAACTCAAAGAGGTCCTTTGTTCTTTTTAAGACGTTTTCTCTAATCCAGTGACGCTAACCCCCCCACTCATGATATCGACAGCAAGCTGCAAGCCTTATCACTATGGAGATCTCCAAAAGGATGAGATTAAGAGTGTTTGGGTAACCCCAGAAATATTTTTTTACAAATCGAAACAGACTCCTCCACATATTTACTTTTTATACCGTAAAAATACTTCTGAAACTATAGTTTTGTTTTTATCCAAACACCTTCTAGGAAGCATGTTCGCTAAATGCTTCAAACAGGTATTATTTGACCCAGTCACAGTCCATTTACCGAGCCGGTTGTCTTGGTTTACAAGGATGGTCCATAACATTTCTATGCGGACTATTGCGGGTTACACGAGATGATTATTGATAAGGATGCATCAAGGAAGCGTGGGGGCTGCTCTGACACAATTAGGCCATCCTTTGTCATTTGCAAACAAGGATATGAGCCCACGCAAGAGAGTCCTATTTGCTTATTGACTTGAATTGATGGCAATTATATTTGCCTTGAAGCGATGGTGATCATGTCTCGTGGGGCATGTGTTCACTATCAAGAAAGATCATTTGCCATTGAAACATCTATTATAACAGAAGTTTGTCTCCCTGGATCAACTGAGATAATTCAATAAACTTTGATGCCTTACTTATGAAATAGAATACTACGTCCTACTCTTAATATGAGAGCTAATTGACTAATTTGAATAGATTAAAAAAATTATTTAAATTAGCTATTTATAATAAATAAGTGTTATCTTTTTAAAAATATTCTTACTAATTATGTGTATTAGTTAAAATTTCTATTTGATGAAATATCTAATATGTGCAACTACTACAAGAACTACCTTAAAAAAATAGATAAATATACAAGACAAAGTTGATTTGAGTATTACAATTGATGCTTTATCTCGTCAGCATGACACTTCAATTGGTGTCATTACTTTTCCGACCACTTCTTTGCATCTACACGCCAAAGAATCTTGGGTTCATGATCACCATGTGTGACGCCTAATTATAGACTTGGAACACAAGCCAGCTCCTCACACTCTATTCTTGGGATATCGGTCTTCTTAAATACGAAGGCAAGTTTGACGTAGGGGCTGATCGTGGATTACGTTCAGATTTAGTTAACCATTTCCATGATGATGTTGATGGGGAGCACTCGGGAGTCACACCTACTCAGAAAAATTTCTTCCGTTTTCCATTGAAAGGGTTTAGAATGAGATGTACAAGAATTCGTTCATATACTAATGGCTATCCGTTTTTGTAGTTCTTTTAAGTATATTTTGATTTGATACAGTGCAATAGGTCACAATAATTTCGGCTAGGGTTCTGACCCATATGCATAAAGCATTTAGTATTAACTCAACCATTCTTATTTCTCATACAAACACTTCACCTATACACCACGAATAAGCACAGAGCATTTCCAAATCCCATTACACAAATGTGCTCAAACCTAGCGCCTATCAAAGGTTTATTACTTTTGAACATGCATTTTCAACGGGCTAAGAATAAACTAAGTGCTTAGGCTTGACAACAGGGAGCTTCCCTCCTTGATGAGGACGAATATACTACCACCATCACCCCGGGAGATGCGAAGTTCTTGGTCTAGGTATGTAGTAAGTAACCATGACTGGGCATTGCTGTTGCTGATTGGGATTTTCAATGGAGGCCGACTGGAAATTGTTCTGGCAACATTTGAGGCTGCGTCTTCCACAGAGTTGAGTATTCCTTTGAAAGGTGTCAGGTCAATCTTCTGTCCCAAGAACTCCACGTTTTCCGGGATCACTAACGAGTCTGTCAGCTGTGGGGTGCCAATGATCCCTTCCTCGAACTTGATCTGAACAATGTTCAAAAGCAGGAAGCTAGTTTCCTTAGGCAAGAATTAAAATTAACAACGTGGTTTATGATACACCTAACACCTAAGTCGTTGAATTCATCCTTTTGCAGGACTTAGTCCCTCAAAATTTGTAAAAACATCATAGGATTTCATTAGTCAAGACCTCAAACATACACAAGGTTCATAGAAAAAAAAAACACCAAACACGTTAGTCACATTGAGTTCATCCTTCTATAGGACTTTAGCCCCTCAAAATTCCTAAAACATTGTGGGATTGAAGGCAAACCTGAACACGTTGTGGGCTGCGAACTTCAAATTTGGCATTGGTGCTGACTGAGGTGGTAGCCAAAGGGCCAGCAAACTTAACTGAGTTTTGAACGGTGAAGTTTTGAGAATCAATGGTCTGAGATATTTCCTCTACCTTCACCAGGGAAAGTGTTCCCCTTGACAATAGTGGGAACAAACCTGCAAAAGATGTGTACCTGTACAACCACAAATACCCAATAATCACAATGAAATTCAACCTATCATGATACTTTCTTGCACGTTACATCTCTGAGGAACAAGATGCACAACTCATAATTAATGAATAATATGACTTTTTTTATAAGCATAGTTATTCAATGCAACCATTTTCGAGACACTATCGGGAACTAAATGTGAGCACTTTTCCAAGTAGAGATTTGAACTTTGATTTGCCACATTGTAAGACACTAGCCCCTTCTACTAGCTCTAATCTCATAAGTAATGAATAATAAAATTTATTTCTTCGAGCCATATGCAATGTATAGAGTCCAATTCCATTGAGGTTAAGTTTGTATCTGGGCCACACATTTTTGGATTCAATATCAACCCTTGCGTAAAAACGCTACGGCATAGAGTTGGGATTTATATCCTTCTGGCCCTAGGAGATTTATATGGTTAGGTCATCTCTCAAGAGGAAAGAGAATAATACGCCCCATATAATATATCATTTTGATTATTGAGATTCAGTCAATTATTGATCCTTTGAGATAGGCAAAGGCTTAAATATTTATTTTGCTATAATAAAAAATGTAAAAATTGTAATAGTGTTATTTCAATGCAGAGAAATATGGAATTGATATGAAGTAATTTTGAGTTTAATGATTATTCAAAAAGTCAAGTATGCAGTTGAATTTCAGAGTCAGTTGATGGTGCAAGATATGATATAGCTTCCTATACGCATGAAAGCGACAAAACTCTTTTAAGTTCTTTGAATGCTTTTTTAGCGTTTCCAAGTAAAAATCATCCAACTTCTCCAAATTCAAATGTCAAACTCATCTAATGCCAATTTTAATGCCCAGGACCACATGCCCAACCTATACATGCCTAAATCTCTGACTAACTCATCAAACTAAGCTTTTCACTATCCTATATGTTATAGACCTAATAAAAACTGCAAACAGAAAGGTTACAACAAGTTCAATTATAGTTCCATTAAATTAATGATTATTGCAGACAATCTCTTGTTCCTAAAATTTGTTCTCATTTTGATTTTAGTTTCTAAAATTTGAAACTAGTGCTTTTTGTTCTTGAAATTTGAAACCATATTTAATTTATAGGAATTGACATTTATAAACGAAGTAAATTTTAAGGATAAAAAACACTGACCACAAACACTAGTTTTAAATTTCAAGGAACAAAACAAAAATGAAGTCAAATTTCAAAGACTAAATATTATATTAACCTATTATTCTAAAAATCAAGTGTCCAGTTGAATTGAACAGTGGGTTGCTGGTGCAAGATATGATATGGCTTCCTATGTGCACCAAAGTGACAAAGCTCCTTTAAGTTCTTTAAATGCTTTTTTAGCGTTTGCAAGTAGGAATCACCTAACTTTTCCAAATTCAAATATTGAACTCATCTAATGCGAATTTTAATGCCCCAGGACCGCATACCAAACTATATGCGCCTAAAACTTTAAGTCAGTCACCAAACTAATCTTCTAGCTATCCTATATATTATAGACCTAACGAAAACTGCAAATAGAGATGTTAGGACAAGTCCAATTATGGTTAAACTAAATTAAAAAGTAATTAAGCCTTTTGGGTTGAAAAAAGTAATTTTTGGTTTTTGTTTTTCGCAGTTGAAATTAATAAATATAAAATTACCCTTTAAAAATAATTATAAGTTTGCCTTTCCCCCCATAATATTTAAGGACAACTAATAAGAATTTGACAATAACGAACGTATTATTTTTAGGGACTTGTCTATTTATTAAAATTTCAAAATTTAAGATTAAAACGAATCTAACAATTTAACAATCAAACTGTTAATTTAATCACATGCATATAATGACAATTCATCCTAAACCCCATAATCAATAAGACATTAGATCTTTTGTATTAAATGAATATAATATGGGAAAGAAGCCCAATCTTGTATTAGTAGATAAATATACCCTGTATACGATTTTTTTTTATTTAAAATAAGGGCTATCAAGAGAGAAAAATTGACACACAATCACTTTTAGATTGCACTTGCAGAATCTTCATCTCCCAAAATTAGTTTGTTATGACCTTTTAATTCCTTTTAACATATAATATTATCAGCTAATTTAAATTTGAGTATTGTTAGGCCTTAAAGTAAAGATAACAATTCCAGTACATTTTTATCCTGCCTATGAAACATTGAATTCCTTCAACCATACCAACTACCAGTGTTGGCATCTCATAGCTTAAGGATATCTCACGACTTTATTTTCATCAAAGACACTTAACTCATACCCTAACGCATCCGATGGATCAAGCCCAATTACAAGTAACTATATTAATATTCTTGTTGGCCAAAAAAAAAACCTATCTTAATATTCTGGTGTCTAGATTAGTTTAGAATATTTCGCTAAAACCAAACAGAAAATGAAACGAGTCCAAGGAAATCTTACGCGAGAATCCATTTTCCATTGAGGAGTGCCAATGCCTCAGTAGGCGCAGGGTTTGGGTTCTTGGCCTCAAGTTGCGTGATAAGCTCCACAATCTCTGCCCTCGTCTCACTCGTCGCTTTCAGTCCTCGATCGGTCCCATAAAACGAATCAACCAACGCCTTTTTCAGCCGATCAGTCTCCGACTCCTCCGCCGCCTTCTCGTCCGCGACAGCCACTGCCACCGCTGAACCCTCCTCCTCCTTCTTCTTATCAGGACCCCATTCGTCGTCGTCCGTCACTGCTCGAACACACAAAACCGGCCGTAGCGAACTGTTCCGTTTTCTGATGGATTGACCGGAAAATTCAACCATGCATGGCAGAGAAATTGAAGGTTTAGGCATAAAATTAGAAGCCGAAGGGGTTACTGAAAGGGCTTTGCAGCGAAATTGATTGATTTGGGACAAAGACGCCATGGTTTCAATCTCAAATTTGGAAGGTAGAAACAGAGCGAAACAGAGAGAGAGCACAGAACAGCGAAGAAAAGCAACAAAGAGTCTGATATTTTCGAGCTTAGAATTTGGAAAAGCGTCCTCCGCCTTTTAAATAGCGTGGGAAAGGACGGTGTCGAATTGAAAAGACCATTTTTATCCATGAATTTCCTGGTATATCATATTTTTTTCTTGTCCGAAAATTTGATTTGATTTTAATTTGGGTTCCCAAAATTCGACACTAGTTTTAGTGCTCAAAAACTGATTTTATGAATTAAAAACATTGTTCTAAAAGCTAAAAATAATATTAAATTTTAAGAAACAAAACTAAAATGAACTTAAAATTTAAAAGCTAAAAAAAATCAACCCAATAAAAAAAAGGACAAATATCGAAGCACAAAATGCTGTCTGAAATCAGAATTCTCAATCGTTCTGTCATTCTTTTTCACACAAAAGGTATATTTATTATTGCTTTTTTATTACATATTTGCACATTACTTCCTCCAATCTTCATTATAGGAGTTTTTAACACATTTCATAATATAACTTATTTTGTTTAAAGTATTAATTTTTTCATCTAATATTCCCAAGTAATTATAAATTTTTTAACTAATTAATCAAACTCTTATAACTAAATTATTTTTTTTAAAAAAACTCGCTTTATATATTAAATTAAATTTATCCCCAAAAAGTAAATTCAATAAAAATCACATTTGAAAAATATTTAATATAAGAATGAATTAAAAATAATTTATCAAATTGAATGGTTTAATTGAATATTGACCGACTTATTATAAGTTCATTTAATTCGAAATAACTTCTAAAATTCATTATGATTTCTTTTTCCTTGTGCCGACCTTAAATTTCACAGGCTTATACGTCATATTTGATTTTAAGCTGAGAAAGAATTGGAAAGAGAAAGAATACAAGAACAAGAAGGAAAGGGAGCATGAGGTAACAAGTAGTAATCTTCTTCTCCTTCTCGTTCTTTCGCATTAATGTTTTATTTTTTTTTATTTTTATTGGGTGAGCGAAACGTTTCATTTTACGTGAATGCGAAAGCGAGCATTTGACATTACTTATCATGATATTTGTTCCTCATTAACATGATTCTTAGAAAGAAAACAAAAAAATTAGAATTAATATTATTAGAATCTGACATCTCGCTGCATGAACCAATCCATGCATGGCATGGGGAGAAGTTTCCTTTTTTTTCGATGCAAAACAAAAGTAAAAGCTACCAGTCTATATCCGAAGAAAGAAGAGGCGTTAAGAAACTAGGTGGAGAACTAAAAAAGACAGCTCCTATCTCAATATCAAGAGCTTCTTTGGCCAATGCGTCCGCAGCGCCATGAGAAGTTTCTAGTTTATCATTAGAAACTCAAAAAATTACATTAACAACTATCGAGATATGTATCAACAACTAAAAATTACATGCACTACACATTGATATTTTGGATGTTGCTATTGCAATCGGATTTTTTGGCTATATTTTCTGTGTTAATCCGATGCACCACACACTTGTTATTGATAATTAAAATAGTTATATTAATAGCTGTCGCAGTATATATTAACAAATAATATTAATATGCACAATACACTTAATATTAATAATTAGACTAGCTATATTAACAACTATTGCGATATATATTGCCAATTGGTAAATATACTTTAGATTCAATCACAACTAAGTCTTATGAGACTCTAGATTTATTTTGAAAACCTATATAAACTTCTATTAAAATCAAAATATACAAGTCATACAAACTTCCTTTCTAATTTTGATATTCAACTTTCATCTATCCAACTGAAATTCCTCTCCTTAACACAAATATTACTTAATGATTATCATCCAATCATATGTGACATATCTTTATCCGAAATCAAAAAATAAATTAAAACATATTTTAATATTTGTTATTATACTATTAAATTGACTATCATACTACAAGTTTGATTGATTATATAAATATAATTTTTTAATAAATATTTCATATTTAATCTCATTTATTTTTTAAAACTTACCTGGGGTGTAATATTATAAATATATATATTTACTGAAAATATTTTACAATCATATATCTGTGTATCTCCAATTAAATTATAAAGTTATAAAATTATATAATTTGGACATTCATATATTGATATTTTATAATTAAAAATATTTAAATATATTTAATAAAACATGTCTTTGTCAAAAAATTATTCAACTTTTTGATCAAATTGTTCATATCTTAAGGTACTTAATTTTTTTTAAATTTAGGAAAAATATTAAATAGATTATTAATAAATACTAATATTGAAAGCTACATTAGAGATTTAGTATAATGAGGAATAAATTAGTAAAAAAGGTTTATTCTAATATGATTTTTAATTAAAAATATACTTCAAAATTTTTTTGAAATATTCTTTAATGGTTTGAGTATTGTACTAAAGCATTTGTCCAAATTTAAGCTGGGCCTGTGTTTATGAGTTGTATCGAACCTGAACCAAATCAACCCCTCCTTCTTATATAAAAGCCTATTGTTTTGTAACCGAAAAACAAAAGCCCAGATCTATAGGTATCTTTATAAATACTCTTTAAATTTAGAAACATGTCCTGATCCTCGTGAGCTCCTAAGATCACCCAAACTTTTCTTTATAAAAAAAAAAACAAAAGCCCATTGTTTTTATCTATAAAAACAATTCTTTTTTTTTTTGGTTATAACACACCGCTCTCATAATGAATTTAAACCCAACTTCACATTTAAAAAAGTTTTAGATGTATTCATTCAAAAATAAAAAAAATAAAAAAAGGTTTTAGATGTATCATTAGACTAAAGAACCCTGATTCTTTTAATTCTTGGGGATTTGTCAAACTTGGTCGACAATTAATTCAAATTAAAGTTATTTCACCTGGATGCAAATATTTCTTAGAGACAATTTTAAGTCTAAACTCAAAGTTTTGCTTAAGAGGAAAAGGGATCAATAAGTCTTCTTCTGGGCTTTTGTGTGAATATAAATTTAAGTGAATTATATTGTATTTATTGGTATTAGAGCAAGTTTCACAATTCACAAAATAAAGACGTGTATCTAATATATGTTATTTTTGTCCTTAAACTATTTTCTCAACTATATTAAGTAATTTTACTCCTAAAATATTAAAAACAGTACAATATTGCCATTTTAAACATCCGTTATTTGGATCATTAGTTGATAAGAAAAATTAGAAAAAAAAACCAAAAATTACAAATATGTATCCTATAAAAAATTAATACCGATTAAATAAAAATTTCCTCTAACCCTTTACATATTACTCACCAAGAAAGCCTTTATATCAACAGAAAAATTTGAGTTTACACTCATAACATGCTGTTTGCATCCTTATTAAGTGGATCAGTTTTCTTAAGCAATTTTAGGGAATTTCTAATCATGAGAATGTATCAAAGTTATATACCGAGTATCCTATGTTTTAAAATAAATGGTCTTATTTGGCCAAAAAAAAAAATGGTCTTATAATGCATTTACATTTTTCAGTTAACTTTTTCTTTAATGTAACGTATTAATTCTTACTTTTGCGCCCTCTCCCACGGTCTCACTTGTTAGATCCTTGTCTTTATTGAAAACCATGTCAATTCTTTTATTCTTGCTAACAAAAAGTTTAGGCGAGGTGAGTAGTAAGTGTTCCTTAGAGCCAAGACATGTCTTAAGACTCAGAGAGCACTTACAGATCGCCTATTGACAAGATCCTCACATTAGTAATGACATTCGAATTCAAGACCTTATAAATTATAGGTTAACTCCTTATTAATTAGATCAACTCTTGTTACCAAATCATGTCAATTGTTTTTTTTTATTATAACTCAGAGTATTCTCAAATCATTTTGGACTTAACTTTAATCTCCATGGGGTTACAAGTATTAAGGTTAAAATTTTTCCAATAAATATACTTTTTGAGACTCAAACTTGTGTTGTCACAGCTGGTTGGTATGTCAATTGTTTTTTTTTTTTTTTGGTTTTTGGTACTGTGTCAATTGTTGATATATATGGATGCTGGTTGCGGTTTTTTAAGAATCTCATATTCAAATTTAGCCCATAGTTGGGTCTCGTTGAAGTTGGCCCATTTTCAAGCCCACTTTCTCTGAGAGACTCCCCCCCCCCCATTGATGAGACTCCAAAATGGTCCTACTTCAGCGACGAGTATTCTCTCTTGTTTTCCCAAACAAAATTCTTTGATGATGAGATGTGGATAATATATTATCTTGCATCATTGTCTCTTTTATTATACTTCCTCTAATCTTATATGCAAGATATAATTTTTGAGATAGACATAGTCCTATTTATACTTAGAGGATATTTTCAAATTTTGACAAACTCTTTTCATTCTTGCTCTTATTAATTACATATTATATCATTGTGTTAAAATTATCTCTCACATATATTTTTTTCTCTACTTATCCTCTGTCTCATTGTGTTCTTGACTAACTTTAACCAAGGTTTTTAATACATGTAGTTTGATTATTTGCATGTTAGGAGAAGAGAGTGCATATGATTTTATGAATTCAAGATATCGGTATTCGATCAACAACAATACCTAGAAAGGGCTTCTCGGACCTCACCCACAAAATACTTTAAGTGTGATTATCAAAATCGTGAGTAAGCTCAATTGACTTGTGGATTTAGCATTCCCAGACTATGAAATTTAGTTACTTATCCAGTTTTTAATATAAGACTTAATTAACTAATTTAAATAGATTAATAATGTTAGTTAAATTAGCTAATATGATATATATTTTTTAAAATACCATAAGCATTTTTCTTAATTTCTTCCCTCTCTCTCTTGCTTAATTATTGTTGGGGAATATTAATAGGGTTAATTTGAAAAAAAATTGGTAAACAAATGAAATAGATCTTACATATAGGACCAACATTAACTCTCTAGTTAGATCCAACATTAAGGATTGGGGGAGTAACTCATTTGCAAGCTCGGAGACCATTTTTACTCTATTAGCTAAGAAAATATTTGACTTTATATCAATGTTTGAAAAATTGGACCGTAACGGCCAGTTCAGACTGAAAAACATCAAACCGGCCACTTGTCTGGTCTGGTTCTTCACTTAAACTAGGAAAAAGTAAAATCAGAGTGAACTGAACTAGACCACAATGGACCGGACTAGCCCTAGGTAACTTGCTAGGCTAAGCAGGTCACTGGGTTAATTTTTTTTTAAAAAAATTTGAACAAGGTAGAACAAGAAGATGAGAGGAAAATGAAATTCAAAACCAACTTGATTTCACTCCTTCGAAGTTCAGCTTCATTCGACTCCTCTGACCTCTGTCTCTAAATCTCTAAGGGTCTGTTTGGCTTAATGAGAGGAAGGGAAGAGGAGGGATTTTAATGGAGGGAAGGGAAGGGGAGGAGAGTGGAAGGATTTTAATATTATTTTGTTTGAATTTATAAAAAAAGAGGAGAGGGGAGGAGTTTTAATATTACCTTGTTTGGTTCATAAGGGGAGGGGAGGGAAAAAATTTTTAATATGGACAATTTTACCGTTATTTTATTTAAGATATGGGCATAATGGTCACAACATGGCAAAATATGAGCATAATAATTAATACATGGCAAAATATTACCCTTTCCCTCCAAATCCTCCCAATTTTGGAGGGAAGGTTGAGGAAGGGAGGGGAGGGAAAATTTTACTAAAATTTGTGTGTGTTGTCAAACAAGGAAAAATGATTAAAATCCTTCCCCCTCCCTTCCCTCCCTTCCAAACCCCTTGTACCAAACACACCCTAAGCCCCAACTCTGAATTTATCTAGTGCTCGATGGCTATGCTTGCATCTTAACCTTAGCTCCAGGGTGACTGCCCTTTACTCTTTACTTCTAGCTCTCGGTCACTTCGTTGCTGTGCTGCTCTAGATTTGTAAAGCTTGCTACATGGTCCCTCCGTCACTATCTACAAGAAAAAAGAGAGCTTAATGTGTTTAAACAATGAAATTGAAAGCACCAGACAAAGAAAGAGAAAAAAGATGAGGTGGCTAGAATGTATAGACATGTCAAAGTAAAAGAAGAAAAAAAGTGTTAGGGGGTTCACGTGGAGAGGAGAAGAAAGGAGAGAGCAGAAAGAAGGAAAAAAAAAATGAAGGAATTTTAATTTTTCACCCAAAAAAATGAGGATTAAAATTGCATTACTAAAAAGATCAAAAACAAAATTACACTTAAAAAATAAGATTAGGGTTAAAATTGTACCTTAATTTAAGATTAAATAATATTCTTAGTGATTAGATATGAATATTTTTACACATTTTAATTAAATTGTGTTATTTTATTTATCACTGGTTTGACCCTAATATAACCCACTACCTTAACCAGTTATTCACTGGTCCGGTTTTTAGTAATTTGCTTTATATACATATGTTGGATCTTGTAATCAAACTTAAATATCAAATAGTTTCAATTCTTTCTGAGAAAAATATTTCATTATTATATATTTCCGTAAGAGATATATATATATATATATATAAAAGTTACTCTTAACATTAAAAATTAAAACCAATTAGTATTTATATTTTTTTACCTCTTAAAAATATTATTTTTATTATTAAATTAGTAATGATCACTTGATTTAATATAATGTGCAATCCTTGAAATATAAATACTTCTCACTTACATAAATACATATTTTAATAGTTTTCATTAATAAAGATGATCCTTCAAGAATTTAGTTGAACTCAGTTTGACATTTTTATGTTGAGGAGATGGAAGTTCATAAAAAATATTTATTGTTTGTATGTGACCTTTTTTGTAATAATAATTCATTTTAATAAGAGTCATGATAATTTAACCATTAAGAGAAATGACTAAAATAAATAGTGTTACTTTTTCTCTTTTTGTTTTTTTAATATTGATATGAGGCAAAAACCCAAAAAAAAAAAAAAAAAACTAAAGCTTGGAGTTCTTGATCCACATAGACGTATACTATCCCTATACTGGCTATCTAAATCTTTAGGAGGTCGATCTAGTAATTGAACGGTGTTGTTTTGAAGGAAGTTCCACTTTGCAAGCCAATTTGTGACACAATTTCCCCCTTGAAAATGTGCTTCACTTCTACTTGCCAATTGTCCTTTAGTAACCTGTTTACTTTGTGTAAGAATTTGTTTTGTCCCTTTGCAAGACTCCTTCCAGTTTTTCAACTATAGCCTTCACATATTTGATTAAATTATTACTTTTTTACCTAGGATATTTTCCAAGACCATAGCTCTTGTTAGCAAACTCCACCACCCAGCCTCCTTAACACTACTCCTCTTAAATATTTGGCAAACTCACCTACCAACTACCATTGTGATCCTGAAACCCCCCCCTCCCCCA